>NC_056728.1:523528697-523790846 GCF_019279795.1 Protopterus annectens | reverse complement strand
AGCAAATGTGTGTAGGAATGTGTATTTTTTATTTTAATTGTCTAATTAAAATTAAATGTTGTGGCAGCCCCCAGTAGGCCCCCAACACAGCCAGTGGGCCTAGGCAACTGTCTAGGTTACCTAGTGTTTCCTAGTGTTTGATCTGGCTGTGCTTGTAACATAAACAGGACATATTGGATGGACAGGTGTGTGACTCAGAGAATTTCCCTTCTCTGTAACAGGCTTCCAATTCATGTGAAGCAGAATTCTTCCCTAACACTATTCAAGAGAAACCTGTCCTAGTGGATGGGAAATCAGAAATGCACCCTGGATCTAGCATCTGTACCTCTAATGGAGAGATGCAGCTAGTAAATATTGCCCTAGCTTGCACATATCCCTTAAAATAGCCTCTTAGGCACATACAGTATACTTGTAGGATACATCTGGGATTCCTGATTAGACCTATAAAGGCCAGAACATAAACTTGTGGAATACATTTTGGATGCTTGGCTAGGGTTATAAAAGACCCCAGTAGTTGTTAGCCTAGTATATGCCTATGAATCTATATTGGGAATGCACCAGGTTAAAACCATGTGCATTTCAAGTGGTACACTGACCCACATCTGACAAGAGTATGTTTAGCAGAACACTGTACATATCAGTTCTTCAGGTACTTCAAAGCTGCAACTGGCAACCTATGCAAAGGTATATGTATGTGCCCATATACTATTCATATAATTGACCTTTTCCAGTATGTGTGCCACAGGCTGGGGGAGAGAGGCATATATTCCAGCTGGAATGTTATCGTTATACTTTCACAACTTCCACTGGTATAAGCTCCACCGCATGTTATATGAATGATAGCAGGTCATCCGGGATAGACTATGATAGCAAAGTCTGCATTGAACAATCAGATGAGACAGTGGCATTTTCAACATTGTTAACACTGGAGGTTATGCACACATCCCCTGCATATGAGGTTATGTGGAAGGCCAGACTAAACCATGGGCACCACCTATATTTAATACTGCCTGTCTTGTCTGTCTTGTCTATGCAGACACGATGACACAAGTGCAATGTCTGGAATCACAGAAAGGTTCCCAGTGGGAATGCCTTGCATCAGTGTTCATCTCTTAGTTCACTCCTATTTATACTACTGATAGACTATATTAACAAACTGGTTGGATGGATGCAGATTAACAAAGCTGTAGTATGCAGGCTGTATGGTACTGCAAGCAGACTCTAAACAGGAACATCAACAACTAATAAGGGATTTGAATGCAAAACTGAATACAAATGGTATAAAAGTGAGTATAGAGAAAGGTGTATTTTTTCAGCAAAAGGGGGAAATCTAAAGGAGCTGAAAATGTATATAAAATAAAAAAATAGTTGAATAAGGTAACAGCTTTAAGTGAGTGTGTTTGAATAAAAGGAAAGTCTGAATGCCAAGCTCAAAGCTAGAATCAGAGTTGCTACAGCCAGCTAGCAGAAAGTGTGTGACAATGCCAAAGAAGCTGAAAAAGTGTACAAAACAGTGGTGCAACCACTGCTTCTATTGGATAAAACACACAGAGCAGTTGAGGAAGTTTGACATTATAAAGATTAAATACCTGAGACTGGCTTTAGGATACACACATCAATGTATAATCTCAAAGTAACCCCCAACTGCAGAGAAGGTCAAGGAAAACAAATAGTGTGTGTAATGCCCCATTTAGAGATGAGAGGTTGGTTAGCATATTCAGGCTCAAACCCTGTACCTTAGTTATAAGAGACAAGAGCCTGAATCATCTATACCAACTACCAAACTGTCATGTAGGTACGTTTTGAAAGAATGTTGATTTTTCTCTACATTTTCAAAGAATGTTGAGTTCCAGTGCACTTTCAAGGATTGCTGTGTTTCAGTATATTTTCAATGACTGTTGAGTTTCTGTGCATTTTCAAGGAATGTTGAGTTTCAAGGGAAGAGAAATTAGCTGTTTCTCATGCAAATTCTATTTTCAATGTGTAACTGTTTTGTTAATGGCTATCATTAGTGTCTGTGTTAGAAAGTTTGAAAGTAATGTTAGTAGCCCGACAGGCAGCATACTTGCTTTTAATATAGAACGCTGTGGGTTCTAGACTCACACCATGTAGGTGGAGTGCTGATATTGTAGTGCCCTTTAAAGGGAGGATTGGGTGCTGCACTCTTGATTGTGTTTTCCATTACATGAGATGCCTAGTAGCTATTATTTGTAATTTGTTTTTACATTTTGTCCGCCACATTATTTTAGGCTTTATCCAGATTTCTTCTGCTAATAGGTTGAGAGGTATGACATGGAACAAAAATATTTGATTGGGTCATTGGCAGCTAGCATGGAATCCATTGATGCATCCATGAGGCATGTGGCAAATGCCCTCTGATATATCTGTAGACCATAGCGACAATGGCCATACAAGTTTAGGGATTCATGATGGATGGACTTGCACCGAGGGCACACATTGTACTGAGGACTTCATCATTGAACCCCCAGCAATGACAGACACTGCACCTAGGCATGGCCCGTCTCACGGTCATGGTCAGTTAAAAACATCAAGCTAAAGTCCTTGTCACTATTCTCCATATTCTATAGACTTCTTATGGGAGACTTATGCCTGGCTTACAGAGCAATACAAGATCCAAACCTAATGAACTTGCTGCATATCTATAAATCAAACAGGATTAGGGCTACCAATTCTGGGGACTTAAATATGGCCTGTGACTTAAATACGAAATGCTGGTGGGACAGATTTATCTCCCAGCAACTTCCACATCTTTGGACAGGTTACCAGTTCATGTGAAATAGAGCACCTCTATGACACTCCCAAACCACAATTGTAGAACAAAGTATTCTAAATGACAAAACCAGTAAATTTTCTTTTATTAAATGCACAAATAAACCTCTCTAGTGCCTCGGCAAAAAAGCCTTCCAGGAGATAATATAAACAGGGAAAAAACATTTCTTATAAAGATACATCAATTACTATGAATCAGCCGATAAAACAGTTAGCTAATTCTATTAGTACTTTACAATAAACATTTCCAATTACATTCCTGGTTTAATCCACCAGGAGTCAAAGTATTATACTTTAAAATGAAGACTGCTTCTTTGTACAATAACTTATTCTTTAAACAATGTACATTTGTTGCTGTAACCTGTTCTAGAATACAGCCTTTTAAACCTAGATAAGCCCCCCCCCCATGCATTTCATTAAAATGGGAAGCTACTGGACTTTCTAATTTTTTATATTTTTATATCACGAATGTGCTCTTGCAATCTAACCTTAAAAGACCTCTTGCTTTCACCAATATAAAATAAATTGCATGTACATTTGAGAGCATAAATAATGCCCACTGCATTACAAGTATACTCTTTAATAAAAGAAAATTTACTGGTTTTGTCATTTGGAACACCTCTATGACACTGTACAAGAGGAACCTGAATGAGTGGGTGGGACACTGTAAATTCTTACCAGAGATAGAGCCCACAACCCTCCTGGATATAGGCAGTCATCACAAAATGCAATCTTGGGTACTGACTAGCATTTCTATGGTATTACATTGTGACGAGACAGCTAGGTTTAAAATGACCACCAGTTTGATAGCTTAGTAATCTCCTATGATCCTACAAACCCTATCACACTTCACCAGGCATCTGTTAGCCACACTGTTCTTATTCCACGTTGGTGTGCCATGGCTAAACATGGCCATCCTTGGGTATGCGAACACTGTGCATCTATTGGTTATTAACATGGTGATGACATTGTAGTTCATGTTCATATTTCTGAAGTGGTACACCATCCCTCAAGCAGATGTTACCCACCCCTAAACCCAGATGGCCATTTGGTACGCCTGACCAAAACTCACAGCATGGAAGCTGCACCCTGACATTGAAGAATGTAATTCCTGGCTTCTCTGAATATGCCACCCACATAAAGTGCCACTGCATTCACTTCCCATAATCCTTACTCATATGACAGCATTAATGACATCTGTCACTGTTTCCCACTCCTCCTGTGCAAATGATTATGACTGCGTCATACCCACACATCTGGCCTGTGTGGGTAAGATAACATTGGATGCACACTGTGGAAAGACAACGCATTACAATGAATAAGATGAGTGTGTTAATGCAAGAATCAATTTTATCATGCGTTGTCTTTATCATCACCCATAGCTGGCACCAGATACTACCTCTTTACCAGTGTCACAATGTATTGTGCCTGCCCCTGGCATGCATGTGGTGCCAATGCTATCGGTCCTATAGATAATTCTGTATCTGATTTTTCACTCAGTGTTGCAGCAGGTCTCACAGGCAGTTCTGCAATATTCCTACATTATTGCTGTTTCTATACTACCATATCATGTAGCTCACACCACATAAAACTGACTGCGTGTTCCCAAGCAATGGGAGGGTCTTTCAGAAGTCTGACCACATATTCAGCAATATTTCATGTCTGTGAATGCATGATATTTGTATACCATCTAACAGTGGTCTAAGGGAGAGGTCAGATGGGGTGGTCATCATCTGCTGTTCCAAGGTGTAAACAGCATCACCTGCTACACAACAACAGTAGACATGATTATGCATTTCCTGTTGCCTACTTAAATGGGAAATGCATACACTTGCATGTGTACATGACAATGTGTGTACATCCCAAGTCGATAAACCTTGGGGAAGTAAACCCACATGAAATGTTAGTAGAGGTCACAAGTGTGCCAAATGTGGGAGTAATAGAATTCCCTGGGTAGCACAAAGACACTGTGTATATAAGACCTTATGCATTGCACACAACATGGCAGTTGGAGGGGAACTCTTCTGTTGCTGTACCAAATGTCATATGAAGCAGATGGGATTTTAATGGCAAAATGGGTACAAATAATGGTCTCCCAGGAAATGTTGTTTATTGTAAAATACCTGCATAGAGGTAGTTCACACCCCTGCTGTCTAAGGAAACTGTAAATGCTCCTCCACATACTGCAGTATCACATGAAGGAGCTGGTATAGAATATGTGAGGCTGATACCTGTAAAACTCCTAATATGTATCCTTTGGGATGCAGGAAGGTACCCTTAAAATATGCAAAATAAACATCCACGCCCACTTGGATAGATTAATTTGGATGATTGGTACTATACAAATCTTCATATCCACTTAGATGGATTTTCAACACAACCCTCTTGATTCCATATGTGGTCGGCACATGTCCACTAACTCTGGTATGGTGGCACTGTCTACAAGGTATCAGTCAACAGCATCTTGGTCATAGAGGTAATGGCATGTTGGCCACAGGTAGACCTGTCAACCTGTCTGTGATGCAGAAGGCAAAGGCAAGCAATATCACAGGAAATGGATCTGAGGCTGCCCACTAACATTTGGTGTTCAGTTAAGGCTGCTGCTACTCCTAGCGAAACAGTGCAAGTGAAATTTCTGTACACAAAAAATCTTAGCATTCAAAATGGATGAATACCACTACTGTTAGTGCTGGATCTATATATCTCGGAAACACTTTTCCATGTTTGATTTTATTATTGGCATATATGGCGAGTCTCATTAACTTGACAACATTCATCTGCATGCCATTATGCAGTCATTTGCATACAATGAATGTTACACTATTTCTCTTGTAGCACAATCACACAATGTACCTCTGAGTTGCCCTCTGTATGAGCATTGCAGCTTATAGCACTATTTTGAATAATGCTGTGTGTTACTTTCTTCCAAGTTCCTCCAAAATATGTTTTTGTTCTTGAATTAATTCATTCCCATATCGTATGACATTCCTGAAATACATAAAGATGCAGTAATATATTAATTTTCCATACATTTTGATTTTTCTTCATGATTTGTCATTTTCTTTAATTGATTTACCATCGTAATAAACAAAAATGCATTGTAGTGGTTTGTGTTGTGTCTTTCAGCTTTTCCCGGGTAGGGGTCGCCACTCCGGTCCGCTAATGATTGGCAGTAGATTTTTACATGCTGAGTTGCCGGCCCTGACGCACAACCTTCAACGAAGGTACGCCCATTCACGCACGTCTCCACACAGAAGATGCTCTTGCTGAGAATCGAACAGGACAATGTCTTACTGTGAGGTGACAATGCTATCGCAGCACCACCACTGCAGTTGTAGTGGCTTGTGTAAATTTTAGAAATGGTTTGAGTTTAATTTTCTGGGTTGCATATTTACTTAAAAGCAATTCATAGAAATTATGAGCAAATAGAGTCCAGCATCAGCAGTGCACAGCACAGGTTTCAGTTCTCTGTTCATGTCGTATCCATTGTCTTTGGAAGTGGCGTTACAGAGTGCCTAGATAATATATTTATATCTATATCTATATCTATATCTATCTATATCTATATCTATCTATAAATATGTGTATGTGTGGGTGTAGGGCAGCTGACTGAATGACCAGTTAGACCGACTCCCAGAATACTGACATTAAAATATCGAAACAAAAATGTGAAAGTGTTCTGAGCACATTCCAGGAAAGCAAATACAGGTATTTTTTTTGAGGTGGGAGCCTGCACTCCTAACACCCCCTGCTAATTATACTAACTCCAAAATCACACAATCTCTGAGGAAAGGGAATGTTCCCCTACCTGGGAATTGCCAGTCTGACATACCTGTCAACAATCTGTCTGTGTTGACTGAACAGATGTTGACATAACTGGTCATTTGACCAAATGCTTGCAATGTAGATAGATAGATAGATAGATAGATAGATAGATAGATAGATAGATAGATAGATAGACAGATAGATAGATAGAGCAGTCTCTCTCTCTCTCTCTCTCTCTCTCTCTACAGAGAGAGAGAGAGAGAAAGCGATATAGATCTGTATACATATAGACATGCTATTTATTTGCAGGAGTTGCATTACAGAATAAACTTACAAGAATCATTGAAATGTTTGAGAATGATCATGACATGAGAGGAATAGAGTAGTATTCATGTTTTACTTATGTTAAGTCATTTAAATTCAAATATTATTTAATGGAGTTAGAGTCATAGCATTAAAATGCACACTTCTTGAGCACTGCTAAAATTATTACCCACTATTAGAACCCTTCAACCTGAACAGGAATAATTCGAACCTAGAAGAATGTGATTTCATACCACTAAAGTTGACTGACCAGTTAAACCCTTTGGGGGTCCATTCAAAATGATCTGTGGCTTATACAAACATATGAGTGAGGGTTACTTGTTTTTAGATAGAGATGGTGTTGCAGTGAAATCTGATTGCAGAAGCCATAATAGCCATTGTTTCATACTCTTCTGTTTACCTTCCTGCCTGATTATAGCCTGAGGAGTATTTCTGGCAAGTTTCGTATTATGCTGAACCCATGGTTATTGAAAGATTCTTTGTTAACACAATCTTATGTTGTACCAATAATAATAGCTTTGCTTTAATTATGCTTTACCTGGCATTTTGCCTGAATTTTATGTGATCTCAACAACTGAAATATTATTTAATCAAGTCTGTGAAAAGTTGACTACAAAGTAATCAAAGAAGAAAAAATCCTAAATTTTTTTGTTTCTGTTTACTTTAACATTCTATTTATACTTCCTTAAAACATTGCCTGACCACAAAAAATATAAAGCTGTCCTTTTCATACTTTGAGACCTGTCAGAAGATTTATGAAGAATTTAATATACTTTCAGTGCCTCATATATACTCTTGAGCCCTTTTATATTAAATACTTTATTTAATGTAAAAAAGTCACCTGGACTAACAGGAGACCCTTGCTGTTTCTTGGATTTATGAATGACATTCACAAAGCTATTTTTTTTTAGAAAGGACAAGTATGAATAAATAGCATTTATTTTTATGTTATTTTACATTTGTTGACCGGGTTAGTTTAACTGGATATATGTCCATTTTCAGTAGAGGCCCGGGGAGAAAAGCTCCAAGACATATGCAAAAATACAATGTAAAAAGAAGTACAGTAAAGATACATACAAACTGAAATATAGAAAGTAGTAGCAGTTAGGAAATAAAACAAAAAAGAAAAACTTTTTTTTTTGTAATAGCAATAGATTAACATTCTTATAACAATACTGACTTCAATACTACAACTGTGCTTCACCCATGAGTACTGGAATACTGGAGTAGTGAAAAGGTGGTGGTACTTGTGACTTGATTTTGTTAACTTGTTCATCACGCTAGATAAATTATATTAACAATGATTATTTTGTTGTCTGTTAAATAATGCAGTTGTGAGTTTTAGAACTATTAGTTAAATAATCATACAATCTGCCCAGATTCTTCTTATCTTCAAAACCAATCAGCTGAGTAAATGAGACTGAGGGGATATTCAGAAAAAAAAATGCCCCTGCAGTGGTCAACATAGTTACGCATTTAGCACAACATGGCAGAATGGGATTAGCCACACATGAGGGTTAGGCACAGTGTGGCTATACCAGAAGCATTGCCACATAATGAATCTTCTATGATAAAGTGTCATGCAGGCAGTGTGTCTAAAGCTATGCACATTCACATGCGCATTGAAGCACCACATAGCTGATTCATGGGCAAAGCAGGCAACCCATACCAGTCCACTTTAGCACAGTATCAACTAGTTCTGTCATACAAATAAAAGGAAATGGGGAAACTGAGCAGTTAAAATAGATAAGTAAATATAAATAAGCATACAATGGACAATGGGAAAAGAAAGGTGCTGTGGGTTGAGAAGGGTATAGTATTTGAAGTAAATGTTTTCTTTTTTTTTTTCAATGAAAGATAGAAGGTGAAGGTAGCAAGGGAAATATGTAAGTAGGAAGGATGGTAGAAGGAAAGAAACAGGGTCAGAAAAATAGAATGGAAAGTAAAACTGACAGGGTTATATTGAGACATAAGGGGGCAACATTGGTGAGATGGTGACTGAGAAAGGGTTGACAACAAGGGATAGGGAGGACTGGACTACAAACAGGGGATGAGGAGTGACACAAAAGAATGGAGAACACACTGATGGGTAATAGGAATGTATGAGGGAAATCTGCCAAACCAACCCAGAGATGAACCTACCCAGGAGTTTGTCACCTCTGTGGCTGACATCATGTGTAGACTTTGTCTTTGGTGGCTCAGTCATCGGGTTGGATAGCAACATGACAGCTGTACAGGAAGCTTCTCCAGAGTGTCAGTATGGAAATCAAGCTGCCAGTCCACATCAGACCTCAGTAGCCTCCTCAACTTGTTCCAGGAGAAGTTAGAGGGCCCTCCTGCAGCACTCTCAGATGAGAAGCTTTCACACTCTTTCTTAGATGAGGCAACAAGCCTTTCTGGTCATTTCTCATAGGGTGACCTCATCTCCCTGCAGACAGGCAGTAAGAAGTAGGTGGCTGATGACTCATCTCTGCCTGCATGTTGACTAATCATGCAAAAAAAATGCAGAAAAGCAAAACAATAAGGCAGAAAAAGAGATACATAAATACAACTGTTCAGTTATCTTTTGCAGATTTTTAAAGTATTACATTACTGGCTAGCTAGCCGCCTGCTGGTGTGAACATTGGCTGTATATGACTGTGACATCTCAACCTAATGTATAAAACTTGGAAAAAGGGATGGATGGATGGAGGGACGGATGGATGGACTACTGCCTGCAATAAACTGCACTTACCCCACCACCTGGAGAGCATGCCCTCTCTTCTGTCACGTATAATATGATTGCCTCTGATTTTCTGCGGTGCTTTAAAACATAAAACCAACACTAATAAGAACAAGACATTCTTGACGGCAGAAGGCCATTACAATTACAGGTGTTAGGCTACTTTACATTGCCAATCTAAGAAAAGAATGCTTAGAATAAAAAGGTATCTCTTGCTCTGCTCTCTCTCTCTCTCTCTGTCTCTTTCTGTCTCTCTGTCTCTGTTTTTTTCCTCATAACCTTTACTTCCTGTTGGCTGCAAAGTGTTGGGTGACACTGCCTCAGGTCACTGCATTTGTGATAGCACTGACCTCCAAACTGAGACCACTCTGACAAGCTGGTGCCAAACAACTGCTTTATAAGAGTACCTCATATTCCCAGCAGGTGTTCCTGTGGCCATGTGAAGCAGGTGCAAAAAGATGTTGTGCTCCCTGCTGCACCAGGTAGTACTCTGCCAGCTAATGTACCTGCTGAGGTTATGCTCGCTTGTTAGGCTGACACTACGAGAGTAAAATGGTAATTAGGTCACATGACTGTACATGGAGGGCAGCACATGATGCACACTGATATGTAGCATGCCATGCCCATTAACAGTAGCATGACATGCAAGGTCATTAGCATGATGTAAAGAGACATTAGTACAGCCAGTTTACACATTGCACAGCCACCCTACATGACCTACCAACCTGTAACTGAGCAGGAAAGGGCCTCATAGTATAGACTACATGAGATAATGCATTGTACTATTGACGTGATTCAGAGACAACCATGCTGTATCATCTTTATATCTGAATTACTGCAATACAGGCCCTTTTTTAGCATGATAAAAATGAAGGACTCCATTCTGCAGAATACTGAGTTACAGTGAGCAGCACATAGGTTCAGACTACAATGGGTATTAGCGTGTACTGCCATGTAGGCAAACTGACAGCAAATAGTACAACTGTTACTTGGTTCAGGAAAGCAGTGACCATTCAAGGGTACATAGTAGCAGCAGACACTGGTACAGAATAGTGGGTTATAAAGATTAACATGGCACAAGGCATGTCAGTGGACTAACAAGCTGGGTCTTAATGTAAAAGGAGACAGGCAGGACAGGCTGCATTCCTGTTGGGGAAGGGGATTCAGCGAGAGGGAGAACAGATTGCAGTCTTGTTGAGGGGGGGGGTCTACCTGACAGGGAATAGGGAACACAGGGTCAGTCACTGTCTGTCTGTGAAGGTGATTTCACTCCGTGTCATATGTGCAGAAACATCATGACGTGCTGCAGGAAATGTTAGGTCTCCAGTATACTAAGCTCAGACAGTGCTATTTGCACATGTCCTCTTTATTATACAGCCTCCAGAACTAATTGCAGTACTCAAGCAGTGGTCTGAGAATGTGGTTAACTTATTTACTTCCTGTTTTATAAATGTCCATTCTTCTGAACCTTTTAATGAGCTTATAATACATAAGTTACATGTTTTATTTAGTAGAGCCTCACCCAGTGTCTATTGCTTAAAAAAAGTGAAAACATACTTTATTACTTAAATAAAAGAGGTCCAGTGATTCACATGAACCAGGATGTGAGTAAGTGCTCATATCTAATCATCTGACCTATGGTTCAGTAGAGTGGGGGACATTCCTTTTCTGCTTTTTGAATATATCCCTCTTTCAGTGATTACACTACAGAGTTCTGTAATCTCTTGCCCTAATCCTCTAAATCAGCATCTGATGATCCAATTAAGTTGTGAGAAACACCAAAAGGTCTGCACTCAGCACTGCTACTGTCAGCTTCACTCTCCAGCATCACCTGTAGACACTTTGCCCCACTGTCAGCTGCACTCTCCCCCCATCTCCTCCAGACACTTTGCCCCACTGTCAGCTGCACTCTCCTGCATTCCCTGCAGACACTTTGCCCCACTGTCAGCTGCACTCTCCCGCATCCCCTGCAGACACTTTGCCCCACTGTCAGCTGCACTCTCCCCCCATCTCCTCCAGACACTTTGCCCCACTGTCAGCTGCACTCTCCTGCATTCCCTGCGGACACTTTGCCCCACTGTCAGCTCCACTCTCCCCCATCTCCTCCAGACACTTTGCCACACAGTCAGCTGCACTCTCCTGCATTCCCTGCAGACACTTTGCACCACTGTCAGCTGCACTCTCCCGCATCCCCTGCAGACACTTTGAACCACTGTCAACTGCACTCTCCTGCATCCCCTGCAGACACTTTGCACCACTGTCAGCTGCACTCTCCTGCATCCCCTGCAGACACTTTGCACCAATGTCAGCTGCACTCTCCTGCATCCCCTGCAGACACTTTGCACCACTGTCAACTGCACTCTCCTGCATCCCCTGCAGACACTTTGCACCACTGTCAGCTGCACTCTCCTGCATCCCCTGCAGACACTTTGCACCAATGTCAGCTGCACTCTCCTGCATCCCCTGCAGACACTTTGCACTGGGATAATTATGTAACAAGAATAGCACTTTGTCATGTTTTAAACCTGAACATCAGATGTTATTTCTTTCCAGCTGGAGAATCTTTATTATTCCTTCAGATGACTGTTCTGTATGCAATACATATATTTGTATCAATTGTATATAGATTGATCCTGTTAATTTCTGATATCTTTCCCCCATTTTTGGAGGATAATCAAAACAGTTCACATACTACAGTGCTATAAAGAAAATAATACACTTTTCTCACTATAGACATGGAAGCAATTGATTGTCAGCAGTGTACAGATTACATTGCTTCCACTGTAAAGAAAAATGGGGGTTCTGTTGTCAGTGCACAAACACACATCAGTTTACAAATGAATTTTAAACTAAATGGAGGCCAGAATTTAGAATGCTAAATAAGCACAGCATACAGTTATCTAATCAAAATGAGAAACTAACTCAATTGCTGGTAATTGTTAGTCAGAACAAAGTGAGCTTTGTGCCCAATATAAAAATGCAGTAAAAGTCAGTAACAGTGAAAGATGCCACATACATGGAATACTAATGCCTAACAGTTAATGCTATAGCTACATCTCTGTGTGTGTTTTTAGGGAAAAGTTTTACATATTCCCTTCCAATCTATTACTCTCCCATCACATCAATTATAGGTTCATAGGTTCATAGGTTCATACTAGGCTATCTGCCCGAGGGCATTTACAAGCCTAGCCCATAGTTTTGTGGCTTACGCCACCCCTTTAGTATGGGGAACTATACCCATTATTTTGCTGTGCCTTTGTCGAGCAGTGACACTGAGGTAATCCCTGGGGTATATCTGCGATCTCCCATCCATTGGTCAAGATTTCTCTTGAACAAGGCTAGCGAGGTGCTCTGCCTCACATATACCGGGATTTTATTCCACAGCATAGGGAGTCTTTGGGTGATGAATCTATCCTTCCAGCACGTCCTATTAATAGCTGTGTCGAGGTTTAAGTTTCCCGCCCTTGTGGCTCTGACGGATCTAGATTTTTTGAGGTGAAGCATATTCATCAAATCTGGGTTTGACATGGCCTTGTATGTTAGGCAAAGGTCACCTCTGAGCAAGCGGTAAGCGACTGAATAGAGCTGGAGTTCTTTCAGTCGGGCAGCATAGGACAGATGTTTGAGACCCTTTATCCTTTTGGTGAGGAACTTTTGTGGCCTCTCCAGCTGCTGCAAGTGTCGGGTCAGATACATTCCGAATGGGGCATTGTACTCAATCATTGGTCTGATGAGTGATGAGTATAGGGAGACTATGACCTCCCTTGATCTAGATGAGAATCCCTTCATGATAAGGTGGGCAATGTAGAAGGTCTTCCTAACTACTTTAGCTACATGGGTGTTGAATGACAGACTACTATCAACCTGGGTCCCCAGGTCCCTGATAACTTCTTCTGTGCTCAGTGGATTGCCAATTGTTCTACCTATTTTTGTTTTAATCATCCATTGGTCTACCTATCTGTCTGCTCTACCTGCCAGTCCTAGAGGTCGGAATGGATAAACAGAATTTGTGTATAAACAATTCCTATTTTCATCATTATGGTAAAAAAAGAAATTATACCACCAGCATTCCAGCAATAACACAAGAATTAATCTCAAATGGGTGTGACATAACCAGCTCTGCTTTGGTTCCAGCATCATAAAGATGTTTGCTGAAAAATACACATGAAATCTAACACTCTCACTAGAATATATGCGCACGTTTTTTTCTATGTAATTAATCTGATCTAGTGTGTTACTGCTTACATTTCTGTATTTTTTGTTTGTGAAATGCTTTGTATTTTATCCAGGCTGAACCTGAAAGTGGTTAGTATTAATCAGTGCATTACCCTGGTAAACAAATATAAAAAATAAATTAAAGTCTCTATTATTTTTTATTTAATGCTTTGGTTTACCAGGGAAGTCTGACTGGGCACAAAACCCATTTTCAGTGGGGGCCTGGGGAGAAAGATTCTGATCTACAAACACTGACATTTGAACGTAAATAGTATGCAATAGCCTTTTCATCATTTTCCAAAAAAGGGAGAATTTCATTTCAAATATGATAAAATATACAAGCAGCCATACTGTTGAAAGCAGGATGTCTTACGAGTGGTGCAGTGGTGAGAAAGATAGATTTGAGAAATAGATGATGGGGTAGTTAGGGGTGAAGCAGTATAACAAAAGTGGGGGGGTGTTACAGTACACGTAGGAGGGGGATATGGAGGGTGATAAGCAGGGATGAGTCTGAACAGGAGTGATTTGCTGATCTGGTGCTGCATATCTGCAGAGCCAGGAGTTGACTAAGTGAGACTTTAGATGTAATTTGAATGACTTAAGCAAGCAGCCCTGTCTTACTGTTAGGGAATGGAGTTCTAGGTTTTTGACACTAGATGGGAGAAGAATGTACAGCCTACAGAGTTATCAGGTTTTGATATGTGTGGAGGATCTTTGTCAGAAGATTCCAAGCTTCGGGGTGAGTCACATGGTTATACAAGGCTGTCAAGAGATGGACAGTCATCTGCTCTGTTTAACAGATGGAGGATAAGAGGGAGTCAGGACTAGGTGATTTGGTCAAGTAGTTCAAGCCACTGGATGTCTCCGACACCCAAACGGTTCTGGGCTCTATGGAAGATGTTGGCTGCAACTGTGTGACCTTCATTCATTTTAAACAAACCAATGCATCTTTCTGAGGGAAGGATGCCTTAGTTCTACTTTACCAGGACTACATTAAAAAACATTTCAGCAGCACTACATCTGTGGCTTGTTACAAAAAATGTTTTTATTTTAAAGTCTAGCAACAACTTTAATTGTATATACACTGCTACCTATTTTGTAACAGTGAATGAGCTTGCGTCTTCTTCCTCAATCACCCCAGACACACCTGCTGTCAGATCATTGCTACAAGTCTTGCTGTTAGAAATTCTTGTGATGTGGTTGTTTAACCATAACGATGCATATTCACTGGTGGCTATATTACTGAGTAATGATTTGTACAATGAAAAATAAGACTGCATTTTATACAGTCATGTGTTGCAATTAGTTACTTTTACTTTTGTAAAAAATGATCCGACCATAAGCTAATTACCCTAGATATCCACATCCTGCCCCCACCCCCATTTAAGGAAACCATGGTAAAACATTTCTTCAAAGCCAACTTCATGCTTCTTAAGACAGAAATGTTGAACTTCATGACACCCATGTAGATGGACAATACAGTTACGACTACTGAATCCTACACAATTGCACTTTATAAGGACTTACATGAGTGCATGGATCGTGCTATCCAAAACAGAGCCAAGACGCTATCCTCTAAAAAACGGAAGCCAATCTGGTGGTCCCCTGCCATAAACAAACTGTACAACAGAAGGAAGAAATTGCTGCAAAAGAGAGTAAAATCCCATAAGTGGAGGAGCTCCCTGGTCAGCCTCAGTAAGAAGCTGCGATCCCTGATAAAATCCTCCAAAGCTAGTTACGAAAACAAAATCATCACTGATTCCAAAGACAACCACAAAGCATTCTATAGCTATGTCAAGAATCTTAATGGCAACACTCAGATCTGCTCTGAGTTACAACACAATAGCAATAAATATACAGACCCAACTGATATTGCCAACATCTTGGCAGATAGGTTCAGTGCTAACTTTATCCCCCTCTCACCCCCTAAAGAGCCCATCTCTATACCGGAAGAATGCAAAGTTCCTGTAATATTGGCTACACAGGTAAAACCACACTCTCCAAAGCCAAGAACATAGCATCCATGGGACCAGACAACATCCCAGGCTGCATTCTACACGAACTACAGAACAAACTGGCATCCCACCTAAGTACCATGTACAATCATAGACTCACCTCAGGCATTGTGCCTGCTGAATGGTGCACAGCGATGGTTATCCAACTCCACAAGGGGGGAGCCACCACGGACCCCGGGAACAACCGCCCCATTAGCCTGACGAGCCTGGTCTGCATGGCCATGGAATGTATCATCATGGAACTTATAAACAAAGACATTGCTAATCTCCAAACTCTTGACCCCACTCAGTTCGAGTTTGTAAAAGGCAGATCATGTTTCCTAAACCTGATAGACTTCTTTGACACAGTCACCAAAGCCATAGACAAGGGTAAGGTGGTTCACACAGCCTATTTAGATCTTGCCAAGGCTTTTGACACTATCCCCCACTCTGGAATTATAGATAAACTCACTAAACTAGGTATAAATCCCTATATCACAAGATGGGTTGCCAACTGGCTCACTGACAGAACCCACACTGTGAAAGTAGCAGACTCCAAATCCGACTTCAGACCAGTGACAAGTAGAGTACCACAGGGTTCAGTCCTGGGTCCTCTCCTGTTTGGTGTCTACTTCTCTGAAGTACAGGCTAACACAGAAGGTCTTTGGCTAACAATGTTCGCAGATGACTGCAAACTAGGAGCCATAATTGAAACTCCTAACAATGTGGACATCCTACAAAAGGGCCACACTGAGACTGATGCCTGGGGTCAAAGCCATGGCCTCAAGCTCAATGCCAAAAAGTGCATTGTCATCCCCTTTGGTAAAAACTCTGTGCCCATGAACTACAACATAGGCGGTAGTATACTTAACACTGAAAGTGTGATAAGAGACCTTGGGACACAGGTGGACAGTAGTCTCTCCTTTGATAATCACATCAACACAGTAGTCAGGAAATCCTTCTACATGTCACACCTCATCACAAAAGGTTTCTCATCCAGAAAAAAAGAGGTCATTGTTCCCCTCTACTCATCATTCATTAGACCCATTATAGAGTACAATGCCCCTTTTGGTATGTACCTCACAAGACATCTACAACAACTGGAAAGGCTGCAGAAATACCTCACAAAGAGGATTACCAGCCTCAAACAGATGCCCTACACAGACTGTCTCAAAAAGCTCCAGCTTTACTCCGTCGCATATCGCCTACTCAGAGGTGGTCTCTGCCTAACATACAAAGCTATGTCAAACCCAGAGCTGTTGGACATGCTCCACTTAAAGAAATCCCAATCCCTCTGAGCTATACGCTCTAGGGACCTAAACCTTGACACCACAATAAAAAGAATATGCCAGAGGGATAGATTCCTGTCCCAGAGACTTCCCATATTCTAGAATAAACTACCCATCTATATCAAACAAAGCTCCTCATTAGCACTCTTCAAGAAAAAAATCTTGATGATTGGATGGGAAATAGGAAAGTCACCCTGAGGATCACTTCTGTGGCTTTGCTAGACAGTGGTACAGGAAAATAATTTTCTTGTGTGGCAAAAGCCAGGGTACCTTTTTGGCTGGGCTTGTATAGGCCCCAGGGCCGATAGTCTAGTACCTACCTATGAACCTATGAAAAGCCTCCACTACCCAAATCAGCATCAAGTATTGCAAACTTTAGTGCAGTTCGCCAACTTTATTACTATTTAAGAAATAGAGTTATTAATACACAGTATGGATACAGTTGAGTTTATAGCTCAAGTGTGGAAAAAGATGGTTCTTTACAATAAGGGATCTGGAAGGTTGATGCTGCAGAAATGTGCATTAGACTTCCTGAAGGTAGAAGGACTATTATACTTCAGGACACAAAATTCAAGATATAACTGTCCACTCAGCACCACAGTGATGATGCCAAGTTCTCAACAATGTGAACTCTCAAATCATCAGGTCACTTTATCGCTATATATTGTGGTAGTGACACTAAATCTGAACCCAGGCTTAATAAATGCAAATGTTTTATAAATTCTATGACTTGACAGTGGAGCACAGCAACCAGGGGTGAGCTGCTGAGTAAGATATATCAGACAGACATAATTGCGCCACTGTTGGCTGTTCCCTGCTGTGTTGTTGTGGCACACACTAATTCAGTCTGTGGCACCAGAATGCAGAATGCACAATGCTGTACAATGCACACCAGTGTCCATTACACACTTCAGAGGCATTGTTTTGTGTGCTGCTTGTCATTACCACTATCCATGTATTTGAATTGTGATGTTGGCCAGGTAATATAATAAACAGTACACACAATGCATTTATGCAGTTGTAGACCGTGTTTTTAAATACTCTAGCCAAAACAATCATTGTGAGAGGAAGCAATAGCAAGAGTATCTTGGTTAAAGTCTGCGATAAAGAGAAATTGAATAATGGTGCACAATGTATTAATATCCAATGGGATTTTCATTTGTGAGTAAAATAAGCTTCTAGAGTCCATGTTCAAAATACAAAAGCTGGACTCTAACAACTTGCTCAGTAAGAGAGTTTCTAAAAATAAAATACTGAATTAGAAAACATGTTTTTCACAGGGAATACCTCTGTATTCTCTGTCTACATATTAGGCAACATATTCAGCAAGTGTATATTATTTGCTGTTATGGAATCCTTGTTGACTTTTACCACCATAAGAGAATCTTTACTCACAAATCTGAGTTTAAGATTTCTTAGTCAACAGCCCCAAGATGTGCTACACTTATTTTGCTAGCATTGTTTAGTATGAAAAGCTATTTATCAAAAGTGTATTAAATTCTCTTATTTTTTCAGCATACTTCTTTACAGAAATAACTTGTATTTTATCAGCATAATACAAGTACCAAACTATTTCTGTAGGATTTGGTTTGAATGTTAATTTCCTCACCCCTTCTCTGCCCTAGCACCTGGGTGTTTCATTCTTGCATTCATTATGTCATATATTTCTCATACTGCTCTCCCACAAAATTCTTCTTAAGGGTAGAGCTAAGGCTGGGATTGTGGAGACCTTGAATTAATGCACTATTGTTTTTTTTTTTTTTAGTTTGTGTTAGTATATAAATCAGTAGTAAAAAAGTGAGTTTGGATAAGTAAGGATGTTGCCACATAATAGATTACAGAGTAATGTTACTGTATTTGTTAGATACCCAGTATGGCTTTTGTGCCTGAAGCAATTATCCTACACTCAGACAAGTATAGTTTATTTGAGCAGATTTAGTATGGTTTCTTTCAAATGCAACTTATCAAAACCACTTTGATTTATATTGTATGAGCGGGCAGTATACTGCAGTGGGGTTTATCACTTTCCCCATTGTTGTACAGCTGTGGATTTGGTATGTATAGGGAAGGGGACTATTGGCTGCAAATGGGCTACAGGAGATCTTTTCCCCATGAAAAAAGGAATGTTTTTGCCATTTTCAGCATTTTCTTGTTAAACTTCTTGATATCAAAAACAGATGAAATATAACTCATTCTAGGCTGACTCAAGCAGGCATAGGTAAGCCACCTGAAACACTAGCTTTTGGCTTGACAAGGAGGTGTAGCTATGTGTAGCTGTAATATTTAAACAACTTCTAAACATCCAGATCTTAAAATCATCAGCTCCACAAATAGGCAATGAAGAAATAATATATACCAACCTCAAAATTAACCAAAACAAAACCATCAACATAAATGGATGCTACTTCCCACCTGGCCAAAACATCCCTCCACTAGAAAACCTCCCCAGCTGGTCTACCCACCATCTCCCCCAAGAAACTATCATCTTAGGTGATTTCAATATTGACTGGCAATCCTGTTCTGGCAACAATCCAACCCATCATGTACACCTTCATGGCTTCACCCAACTAGTCCAGTCACTAACAAGGATAAATAAAAACTCCAGCAAGCACTCTACCCTGGATTGGATACTAGTCAGTAAGAACCCCAGTCATATATAACAGGCTGCTTATCAGATAGCCTCAGTGATTACTCACCAACATTCCTACACAAAAAATCCCTGTACCAAGCTAAACCTGTCATCTAACGTCAAATACACAAAAAAAAACTTTAACCCACTCACATTCATCTCATCCCTCAAAGAATGTAACTGGCATGCTCTAAAGTACCTCAGTCTAGATGACGCAGTTGAATCTTTTAATACTACCTTCCTGAACATCCTTAATTACCACGCCCCCATAAGATTTTCCAGAACCAAAGCACAACCCTCCCCATGGCTACAGAAAACCACTAAGTCAGAAATGAAAAACAGGGATAAAGCCTGGGAGCACTGGCGCAAAACCAAAACCCCGCAGCTAGACAGAAATTCCTAGAACTATGCAATAGAGTCAAAAAGCTAATAAAATGGGACAAATTCCAATACTACCAGTCTGCCCTAGACTCCTCACAACACAGCCCCAAACAATTCTGGTCCTCCATAAACTCCATCCTCCACCCAGGTAAAGTCAGTACCCCTCCTCCTAACATCCCTCACTCCTCAGAAAATATTGCTACCTCATTCAACACACACTTCACCCAAACCATACTATCACTAGCTAAACAGCACAACCCACCTCCCCTCCAACCCACACCTTCAACTAGTAATCTCCCCACTGCCTTCTCTTTTTCTCCTGTACCTACCTCCAACATAAAAAAACTCTTAACTAAACTTAAACCCACCAAATTAGCAGCAGACAACCTCCCAAGTGAATACCTACAAATCGCAGCTGATGCTCTGACCTACCCAGTATCCATCTTGATTAACTGATCTCTGTCAGAAAGTTACATTCCCACATTGTGGAAAGTCTCACATATAATTCCCCTCCACAAAGGCGGACCCTCTGCAGAACTAACCAATTACCGCCCCATAGCTATTCTCTCTCCACTCTCCAAAATACTAGAGAGATGCATACACTCTCAGGTCTCAGACTACCTCCTTACTAACAACCTCCTTTCCAGTACTCAGCATGGTTTCCGACCAAACCATAGCACCACCACTGCCTTACTCTCCTTTACAAATACTATCCTTCAGCATAAAAACAATGGCTATCTCTCCTCTGCTACTTTCCTAGACCTATCTAAAGCATTCGACATGGTCCCACACAAACAACTTATCTCTGTCCTCAATAACCTATCCTTCTCACAATCAGTCACCAACTGGTTTCAGAGTTACCTGTCTGACCGCCAACAATCCATTGTATGGCAGAATGACATATCTCCCCAACTACCTGTCTCCATAGGGGTTCCCCAAGGATCCATCCTTGGACCCCTACTTTTCTCTGTTTACACCAATAATCTAGCCTCTGCCACCAAACATGGCACACTCATCCAATATGCAGAAGACTACCATCATCTGCTCAGCCCAGTCCCTACCCAAACTGCAAAAAGTCACACAGGAAGCCTTTTCCTCTGTTGAAACATGGTTATCCGATGCCCAATTAATACTCAACCCAAACAAAACTAAACTACTCATCTTCCAACCCACCAAACATACTCAAAACAACTCTCACTTTAACATCACAGCAAAAGACAACACCACTATATACCCAACTGAACACACCAAATTGCTAGGAGTGGAAATAGACAATAAACTAAAATTTGACATTCACATATCCATGACCATAAAAAAGTCCACAAAAAACTAGGAGCATTATACAGAAATAAACAATTTCTCACCAAAGCAGCAAAGATTTCAATAGCAAATTCCCACCTTATCTCTACCCTACTTTATGCCTCTCCAGTATATACCAACCTAAGGCAATGTGATCTAAACAAGCTAGAGACCTGCTACAACAAAATCACAAAATTCGCCACAGGGGCATCCTACCATAGTCAGCACTGTCTCTCACTTGCTGAACTGGACTGGCTTGAACTCCCTCACCTCCTTCAGTGGTATCAACTCAAACTAGTAAACCATCCACTAAATGTCCCATCCCTCCAGAATCTACTCCAACCCTATCGCACCACCAGACCACTAAGATCCAGCAACAAAAATCACTTGCAGATCACTAAAGCCAATAACTCTGCTGGTGAAGCACTATTCTCTTGCGCCATAGCCAAATTATGGAACTCACTCCCACCCACAATTACCTCCGTACCATCATGCACCAACTTCAAAACTTTATTAAAAGCGCACCTAAAAACATGCTGGCTATGCCCTTGCAACTCACACTATAATATCATCCACCCCATCCAACTACTACCTTTCTTTCACCTCCACTAACTACCTTGATGATAGCAAGCTCAGATGCTCATAAGCCTAGTACTTATTATACAGCAGGAACTTCTCATTGTTACATTTGTTAATGCCTGTTATGTACTTCACAGATAAAGATTCTAGTTGTCTACTGATGTACTATGTTCTTCATCTGTAAATATGTTGTAAGTAATTTCTATGTTAAATTGTTAATCACTATGTAATCCAATGTAACTACTGTCTGTTTATTTTACTGTGGAGCTTTTCTCCTCGGGCCTCCACTGAAAATGGACCCACGTCCAGTCGGACACTCCCGGTCAACAAATTTAAATAAATAAATAATAAAATAAGGAGGTATTCTAAATGTCATGCCTACAAGTCCTCTCTTTTGTGGTGACTTTCTTGTCCACTCCCAACAAATGATGGCAGCCATTAGGATACTTAGTGTTTTTCCACTCTAGCCAGCACTTTAGTTTTAGGGCTGATGGTTAACTCAGGGTACAGGAAGAGTGTTGTGACCACTACTGTTTGAACCATCTCTTAATTGGCATATTTGTTTGTTTATTTATGTGTTTATGTGTTTATGTATTTATGTATTTGCTTATTTACAGTATTTATTACTTGTTCATTTGTCCATCTATCCATTGGTTTGTTTGTTTTTTCTTTATTTTACAAACAATGCTATTTCTTATGTGATCGACAAGACTTCAAGCATTAAGGAATCCAGGACCCCAGGCAACAGAGGTACACAGCCTATGTCCATGTGTCTCCCTTCTCTGTTAAGTATTGAGGTATTTCATTAACATTGTGCTAGTATAATCAGTATTTACCTGTACGGTACTGCTTAGCTACAGGAATAGCAGGCTGCACTTTTTATATTAATTCTTTTAAAATAGAAGAGCATTGTTATATTAAAAATGAGTAAAAAATAACCTTGGTATTGAAATGCTCTGTTAGAAGAACTGCCATAACACAACCTTATAGTATATGGAAAATCCTTATTATATATGGCGGCCATGGTGGTGCAGTGGTTACCGTTGTTGCCTCACAGCAAGAGGTTCTCTGGTTCGATCCTCAGCTGGGGTGCCTTCTGTGCAGAGTCTGCATGTCCCCCCTGCAGTCATGTGGCTTTCCTCCCAAAGACATGCTGTAGGTGGATTGGACACTCTAAATTAGCCCTATGTGTGAGTGCGTGCATGTGTGTGCCTTCTGTGGAAGGTTGGGTGCTGGGCTGGCAATTTGACACTGTAAAACTCCACTGCCAATCATGAGTGGACAGATGATCCACTGTTGCAACCTCTAACTGGGGAAAGAAGAAGAATACTCATAAGGTGACAAAATGATAACCTTGTGTAATTTCCTGATATTTAAAAAGTTAGTAGCATAGAAGACTGTGATTTGATCTTAGATCATAACCAGCTTATTATGTGTTTAGGACAAGGATGCCAAGAAATGCATATTGAGAGTGAAGATCGATAGATCAATAAAGGCACCCATGTTGGAAAAGCATAAAAAAGGTTATGGTTTGCAGTGCATGGAGCTATATCTGCTCCAGGGGCTACCAGTTACAGAAAAAAGTATAGGAATGCATTTAGCACTGTCAAATAGACAGCAGCACACCTCTCAGTATCTTTCCATAAGAATTCTAGACAAATCCAAGTTTAATGTGGAACAAAGGATTAAATCAGGGACAGTTTAAAAAAAATGCTATTATTTACTTCAAAAGTTATAAAGCAAGAGGTTTGGAGTCAGGATGTATTTCCTGAACAATGAGAACAAAGTTCTAATGTCTGGAATTACTGAGTTTAATCCTCAGTGATTTACCAGAAAATGAAAAAACAATAGGAGGGACAAAGCAAAAACATGAATCAAGGTCAGGAACAGTTAAGAGGTGCAGACAGCAACAGAAACAAAGCTATTTCATCTTTGCCACTGCTGTTCGCTAACTAGCACTTTCCTTTGTTATTCCGTAGTATGAGACCTGACACCCCCCCCCCTCCTCGCCTTGTGTTGTTATGACTGGGAGTCAAGCAAGTGAAGGTGATAACAACTTTATCTGTTTCCCAGTAATGGAGCATAATCTTGCCACCCATGCACAACAAGGTTAGTTTTGCTCTGTGGTGAATGTGTCAAGGGAAATGCACACTCAGCATCAAGCTATCCCAGGGAGCTATAGTAGGGCTTAACTAACATCTTTAAAAGATGTCAGAGTCCCATCACAATGTTACACAGAATAACATCAGTGGTCAACTAACAGATTTAAATGTTGCAACAATCCCATGATTATACCATACAAAATTAGATCAGGGCTCAGTTGCATATATGTCAACTGTGCAGATTTTTGTAGAATGTCAAGAATTTGCCTCATATTTTGGTCTGTTTCTCAAAACTTTAGGTTTTCTGACAAATCTCTGAGGATTAAAGTAATTGAATAATTACATAAATTTGAGTTTCATACTCTATACCTTTCAAAAAATGAATGTTAACACAAATCCTGTTATTCTAGCAACTTTCTAAGTTTAAAAGAGTAATATTTAAAATCTGTCCATACTTTTGAGCCTTTGCCCCCCCCCCCCAGTTATTTTAGGCTTTATCCAGATTCCTTGTTTTAGAAAGTTGACAATTATGCTCAGTTAGCATTTTTAAATCTGTATCAAACTGCAGCACTCAATGGAAATGGTGGGCAACACTGTAAAACAGCATCATAGATACTAACAGAGTGAAATGTTACAACATACTTAGGGCAGTCACATAAATAAATAGCAGTTACCAAAGAATTGTACAAAATGGCAGTTTTAATAACTATAACAGTAAATCATACCGCTACACAATTGTAATAAGGCTCAAAATTGCATCAAACTACAGCGTGCAACACAAATGAAGAACAGGCACTACAGAGCAGCATCAAAAATGCTAAAAACATGAAGTACTGCAACACACCAATCACAGGAAATAATGACAGTGACCCAAGAAATGATTCACATGATAGTTTTAAAATCTGAAAAATGCATCATGCCTCCTCAGAAATGCTAGATGATGTTTCCTTTATTGCAAATCACTATGATTGGTGGTCTCTTATCACAAATTAATTTATTATGTGTTCTTGAAATCAGTATCAAGATTTATCTCTCAAACATCATTCTAAACGTCAATTCCTTGGCATCCATTTCTTGAACGCATAAATTGGTTAACACCAGGAATTCAATCATAATGCTATATATATATATATATATATATATATATATATATATATATATATATATATATATATATATATAAACTTCACAATAACAATGTTCAGAAGAGGTCATTTTTCCCTAGAGAATCCTGCAAAACTGACATATTTTAATTGCCACAAAACTGTAAAGTCTACAAAGGAAACCACAACCTTCAGAGCTAGAAGCAGGAACCATTTTGGATTTCGCCTTACTCTGCTCTTGAGATGAATTTCTTGGCATCCATGCCTCAAACACATAAGTTGGTTATATTTGGAAACCCGATCACAGCCCTTTATATTATGCATATTATAAAATACAAGCCACTTCAGTAAAAACAGGCATTAAAAAACAACATGTGGCTCATGACATATTAAAAGAATACATGAAATTGACACCACTATGTCCAAAATGTATTATCCTACAGCTTTAAATGAAGTCTTTGAGTGAGGAAGGATGCCCTTCCAGAAGAGTATATTAGTTTAGTTTCAGGATAAAAATAGTAATGCAGCCAATTAATGAAAACCAATGCATTCAAAGTTGTGCAATATGTCCTGACAGTGACTAATTATGCAGTATAAATGACTTTATGTAGAGTTGCCAGGGTTAGATCTGCATAAGTAGGCAACTCACTCTGAGGGACGCTAGCACACAGCAGAAATCAGACTGTTCACTGTAATAGCATTTAAATTCCTGTACTCTGCCAGCTCAAGGATGGGGGTAGCACGAACGAAGCAAAAAAGTGGGCAACACTATTTCAGGTCATGTGACCAATCCTCAGTAGCATGCTAGTAGCATAACCATGGTGACACATGTCCAGATGTACATCAATGCAACATTCTATGTGCAGTTAAGAGTCCATACGAGACTACACAGAGAGATGTCTACCCTATTGATTTAATAAATGGGAAGAGGAAGTGTTATGCACATCAGTTTTAATCTTTGCTGTCTCTCACACTTCTCATTGTTGTCAACCAGATGCCATATTTTCACCAGCAGTGCAGTATATTTCTCCCATCTCAGCCATGTGTGGCATCCCTTTCAAGAGTTCCCCCCACAGTGGCTCCTCAACCATCACTTCCCCCACTGCTGGCTTGGGTCTGTCTGTTCTAATTAATGCCCTGCTCTAGCAGTCTGTGTGCCATCATATTCTACAGTATTACACAGGCAATATATATCTTGCTGCAGGTCTCTGAAGCAAATTGCAATGCACCACCTTTGAAATCTAGGCAATGGAAGTGGGCATTCATCAATGCAAGTTGAGGTCTGTGAAAGTGTAAAGTTGTATGTCATCTTGGCAATGCAGTGTGAGTTATATGTTAGTGTCCTGAGTAGTGGATCCATGGTGTATATGGCATAAACCGTAAGATATTATTGTGCAAAATCCCCCCCACAACTCACTGGTGTAGGTTAGACATGTGACAGGTGTGGGAAGTAAGTGAATGTCCAGGGTAGCACACAGACACATTGCAAGTTATATATTGTGCATTATACACAACCTGACAATTGGTGAAGTGGAAACCCTACTTTCTGATAAATCAGTGGTGATGTGGACTGGCTGGGACCTTAATAATATTGTACATGCAGTGAATGGCCACTAGACTCTCAGAGAATGGGTTATTTCTTAGAATAACTGCATAACAGTGTTTGTCTCCTTCATAATACCTCTCAACTACTTTGCTCAAAAATTCTAGGCAAAGACAAAAATAATGGGCTGACAAAAGTCTAAAAAAGGGTTTAGTTGTTTACATATTACTCTAATTCACTTAATAAGTTAATATGCCAAGAGGTTTTGCATCAGCATGCACCTTCTGAATAACACAGGACTCAACTGTAATGTCTAGCAATGTTGATTGGGAGCAATCATAAGAAATTTTCCAGAAAACCTAAACATTTATGAGGCATAGGGCAGAAATATGAGACAAAATTAGGGCTATTCTGCAAAGTTCTGGACACTTGAAATGTATGGAGTTTGTGGGAACCACACATATTCCTCCACATACTGCATCATAGCTACAAAGAACTGATGTAGGATTCTTGAAACAAGTGCCCAAAAAACACCCATTATATCCACTGATGCCCACTAAAAGATCCCAGTAGCAAGGATGATTACTGCTTCACATGCCTTAGCTTAGCTGAAACCATCCAGTGGTGGTTTGTGATTTACTCTACAGTTGCCTGATAAAAAAAAGATTTGTTTTTATTTATATTTCATTATTTTTACCTTAGATTTTTACTGTTATAATGAGGTTCAACTGCAAGTGATGTTCGGTGTTTTAGTGTGACTGGCAAAACTGGAGTGACAGGTCAGAGTGGCTACTTTATGAATAAGTTTCCCTTCTGCAAGGTTAGCTCACACTATTTAAGTTCATCTTTATTTGCATATTGTTTGTGTGATCTCAGCACTGAATTTGTCTTAAATTTCTTATTGATTTAATTTCTTTGAAACTTGAAGTAACTGATTTTGATTTTTTTTCTTTTAAAATCCTTTGTTTGTGGTTGAGAATGGATTCTTTAAATGAGTATGCCATCAATGATTTACTAAGGCTTAAATATTGTGGCCAGTGCTAAATGATGTGTGTATACAAAGCTAATACCTGATAACACTGGAGATTTGTGTTCCTTATATCGTAAGTTTAATGATTTGCTTCCTGTAATTAATAATAAATATAGACTAACTGAAGATGATTGCAATTGTACAATTATCCTGGATTGGGAAACTGTTGTCACGTTGATTAATGATTGGGCTAGTGAGAACTAATATTATGCTAAGTGCAAACAGAACACATTTAGGGAAGGAAGTGTCCAATTCCAGTAAAGATCATTGAACTCCTGTTAAGCATGATCCTGCTTATGATGATAACGTCTGAAATTCAAGATACAAGTATTAAGCAATTAGGGGAGTCAGAGCATGGAAAAGAAAAGAAAAATAAAAAGAAAGAAAGAAAGGGGGAAGTTCACAACAAGTAACTAGGAAGAAATCAAATAGTTGTTATAATGCAAAGAGAACATACACTGAAAAGCACACTTTTTTGTGATGTAACTCAGATTTCATGGAATGGTAGATTGTAGAAAAAGAGTCAAAGGGCAGGCTAAACTGTAGAAATTTAAACTGACAACATGGCTTAGACTGTGGAAGGACAAAAACATCTAGATAAGAATTGCATGCTTGCAAATGAAATAAGTGTTGGAAACAGTGAGATTAATAAGATTAATGGTGATGAAAATCATTCTTTTCTAGCAAGTGATAGACTAGACAATATGGACATGGGAGATTGTTCAGATCTGATCAAAAATGATATATTAGTAATTGCAGATTCAGTTATTAGAGGAAATTATATATTTTCAAAGAGGATAATGAACACTAAATACACTTTATGCTTGCCAAGAGCATTAGAAGTACCATAGAATGCCTTAATCTAAGGAAGTATGAAGCCGTTTTAATTCAGGTTGATACAAATAATCTCATCTTCATTGACTCTCTGACTGTTAGTGGAGAACTTACAGCCTTAATTGGCATAATTTGTACAGGTCTTCAGACATATTTTTCACAAATCGGATATAGAAAGAAGAGTCATGTCAGTGTGAAGAACATTTTTTTTTTGGGTAAATACTTACATGAAACAGAGTCCCATTTTAAGAAGTAAGCAAACAAAATATCCCAATGAGAAATAAAGGTACCATATGGTAAAATAATTTACACAATCAAAAAGCAGCAACCACAAGGACCAGCAGGCTAAATATCAAAAAATCAATTTAATAAATGAAAATAAAACCAGCTAAAACCAAGTAAAAATGTATAAGAATGGATAAGCGCTTTCAGGAACTTCTCTCTTCTTCAGATCCGCCATGCTGAATTCCTTCTGTCTTATTTAAAAAATAGCCATATCCAATCAGATTAAATGTGAGAGCCTAACCCTCTTCGGTACTGGTTTTAAAGGCTCAAGTCCATTCAATCCTTTAAATTGTTCAGCTTGAAGCTCCGATATCCAGTATACTTCATATACCTCAGTATGATTAATCAGATCTCCATCCCTACAGCTCTCTTTCTGTATAAAAAGCACCATAAACAAAAAATTATGGTGAGGATTGTCCTTTATGCAACTATAGAGTGCATTATGTTTCACCTTTAATGTGATATCAAAGAGATATTGTAAAATCCGATCTTTCAGTCAGCGGTTAGTTACCCCAACATACAAACATGTGCATTGAGTGCATACAGCTAAATAAATAAGATTTTCAGCATGAAAGTCTGCATATAAGTGAGGATGAGATACTTTCATGGATATAGGATGCATGGAAAAGTCCCATTTCTTATTAATGACTTTGGATAATGTCTCATAGAAGAAACATTTTTGCACAATAATCTTTTTAATTTCATATTATTTTTTAAAGAAAAAGATGGAGAATCTCCCACAATTTCATTAATACCATCATCAACTAGTAAGATCTTCCAGTTGTTATTAATTATATTACATATTTGTTTAATATCACTATTGTATTTCAGATTAACAGACAACTTATGGCTTTTATCCATATACAAAACTGTTCAGAATCTGGTCTTTTATAAAACCATGGTTTCCCAAGTGTTTTCCTTAATTCCTTGCTGTTACTTATAATGGTCTCAACCTTTCTTTCATTATAACCCCATCTCACAAACTGTGAGATTAGTAAATCAATATGTTTAAGATAGAGTTCATCATTAGTACAAAGTCTAGAAGCCCTTAATTGTTGTCCCTTGACAATGTTGTCAAAAATATTTATGGGATCCATACTATCATATGCTAGCAGAGTGTTTTTCCAGCATGTCTTTTTAAACACAGAAGTACTGATATAATTTCCATTCTGCAAGATTAGTTTATTATCCAGAAAATCAGTACATGCATCAGACGTATGCAAGGTAAACCTCAAAAAGGTGATACTTTCCTCAAGATATTGGACAAACAAATCAAGCTCTTCCATATTATTAGTCCATAAAAGAAAAACATCATCCAGGAATCTTAGATAGAGTAAAATGCTGTCCCTCCATCTATTGTTCTCAGTAAATATTGCATAGTCCTCCCATTAGGCCAGAACCAAACTGGCATATGAGTTTGCAGAAGGAGTGAACATGGCAACTACCCAGCATTGCCAGTAATAATGTTCTTGAAACATAAACACATCATTGCCCAATATAAGTTGTTAAAGCAAACAAATCTGATATATTGTAGGTATTTCGAATATCATATGTTTCTTCAAATATTCATTAATGGCTTGTATGGCCATAAGGATTGGGAATAACTGTGAATAAACTATTTACATTTAATGTTACAAGCATAACTTATTGCGATCATATGAATCAGTAAATTCAGAAAGTGAATGTAAAAAATGAGTTGTGTCTTTTAGTACCGTGCCTGCTTTTGTCAAGGCAACCTTCAGTTTTAACATAAGTAACTAGTACATTTTACACACACACACACACACACACACACACACACACACACACACACACACACACACACACACACACACACACACACACACACACACACACACACACACACACACACACACACACACATATACATACACCCACACAACTTCATAACACACACACACACACACACACACACACACACATACACACATACACGCAGACACACACACACACACGCACACACACACACACACACACACACACAACTTCATAACATACACACACAGCTTCATAACATAAACACACACACACACATACACACACACCTTCATAACATAAACACATACATACACACACACGCACATACAAACCTTCATAACATAAACACACACATACCTTCATAACATAAAAACACAAATACACACGCACCTTCATAACATAAACACACACACCTTCATAACATAAACACACACACACACACACACACACACACACGCACGCACGCACGCACACACACACACACACACACACACACACACACACACACACACACTCACACACACCTTCATAACATAAACAACGGAGCTGCCTTCATGCCTAACATAAACAACAGAGCTTTGCTTTCATAACACACACTTCATAAACAGAGTTTTGCCTTTATAACATAAATGGAGCAGTGCTTACCGTGGGTGACTCTGGCAGCAGCTAGCAGCAATGATGTAGAACCCATGCACTTTTGTGTTTAAAATTCACGTTATTGTGCGATCCGTTGGGTCCTAAAACATTACAGGCCTTGCAGCTGTAAAAGTGTGTGTGTGTGTGTGGGGGGGGGCACCCCCCTCGCTTTATGGTTCTGGCACCTATGAGGGAACTCCAGACCTTGATCAAATCAAACAAATCTAGATATGAGGTAAAAATTACTACACAGTAAAAGAGAATTGCAAAGGCTTCTTTAACTGTGTGAGAAATCTTAGAAGCAATGCCCAGCACTGTACACAGCTAACCATAAATGATGTCACATACTTGGACCCAAACAACATAGAAAATCTATTTTCAGGGAAATGTAGCTCTAACTTCACCCTCCTTCTCCCCTACTACATGTCCAGAACTCATACCCACATCTGCACCCTGTCTTAAATCCCCCATGAGCAAGTCCTCAAGATACTATAGAAGGCAATTGCTTTTATGGGACAGTATAAGATACTGGGCTTCTTAGTGGTCAGCCTAAAACAAGACCTGTCAGAATCCCCTACAAAGGCTATTCAGTGTCAGCCTCCAAACACGTTTCCTGCCAGATGAATGGAGGACAGCAACTGTCACCCCATGCAAAAAGGTGGAGAGTCAATGGGCCTGGTAAATTATAGACCCATGAGTCTGACCAGCCTCATCTATAATGCTATTGAAAACATTGGCATCATTAATCATTACGAAATTAATTAATAAGAACATAGGTAACCAGCAAACTCTGCACCCAAGCCAGTTTGGATTTGTTAGGGACAGATCCTGCATACTTAACATGGTTAACTACTTCAAGAAGGTTACTGAAGCAACGGGCGAGGGCAGATCAGTGCACACTGCATACTTAGACCTTGCAAACGTGTTGAACACCATTCCTCATTCTTGTATTATAGATGAATCATACCAGCTAAATAATAATCCCTGTGTAACTCACTGAGTAGCACATTGGATTACAAATAGAACAAAAGAAATTTGGGTGTACTACTCTACCTCCTCCAAAAAACAGACACTGACAGTGTTCCCAGGGGTAAGTCCTTAGGCCACTCCTTTTTGGCATTTACTTCTTTGAGATAGATGCTACTGTCAAGGGTTTATTGCTGAGCATGTTTGCAGGTGACTATAAATTTGATGCCATCATAAGCTCCCCAGTGGACACCAAGATCCTCAAGACGGCCTTTCCCCAACTAATAGCTGGTGTCAAAACCATGGACTACAGTTGAAGTCCAAGAAATGTATAGTCATATCTTTTGGCAAGCAAACTGTCCCTTGTAACTATCACATTAACAACAAACCCCTGAAAATTAACCCAGTAATGGAAGACCTGGAAACCCTGTGGGCACTAATCTGTCTGTCATTCAATCATCATGTATCCACTGTTGTAAGGAAGTGTTGTGCACCTTATTACAAAGGGTATGGCATCCAGGTCCAGGGTTGTGATCATTCTACTGTATTCTATCCCTTCGGTATGTACTTTCCTGAATATCTAACACGACTCAAATGCCCACAATGCTTTCTTACTAAAATATCGAGGGCCTAAATCACAAAAGCTGTACTGAACATTTCAAAGTCCTGTCCCTCTTTTCATTTTCTTACAGGTACTGAGAGCGATCACTGCCTTGCTTATAGAGCCTCTAATAATTAAATCATCTATCTATCACAAATCTGCAAGTCCAATAATGGCAAAAACACCTGCTCAAGATATCTCAATTTATTCTGAAATATAAATAGAGCATGCTGAAGGACAGACATGTCTCACAAAAAATATACCTTCTGGGAATTTGTCTTCCTCTCCATGTAAAGCAAAATACATCTCACTTATTCAAGCATAATATGGACGAGTGGATAAGAAACTGCAAATTCACCCCTGCATAGACACCCTTGTCTAATTGTGCCTTTGGATTTTTCCTGTGCATAATACAAGGAACATTAGGTTAATCATACTAAAAATAGTATGGCTAGAAACTTACTGGGAATGAATGGCTAGGTTTTTAAAGATCATCACAAATCATTAGCCTAGGAAATATCTCTGAACCTTTTAGCCTATGAACAACACATACAATTATGCCCTATCACAAACCTATGGCATTGGATAGCACCATGTGCTTGGCTGCTGAATGCATACTTTTGTTGCCTGGATGTTTCTGATAGTATGCTGCAGTATGAACCTGCCACATGTTTAAAAATAATTCAATTGGGTGCAGTGTTTGGCAATAAAATAATCAGGCGGCAGTTGCAGCAAGGAGGACCATAGCATGATGGACATCTCTCCACAAACCAGCAGTGGAGGCTTTGCTAAATGAGAAGCCAGTCGAGGCTGAGCTAGATGAGGAGTCAGTAAAGGCTGCTAGATGACGAGTCAGTGGAGGCTGAGCTACAAGAGGAGTCACTGGAGGCTGAGCTAGATGAGGAGTCAGTAAAGGCTGCTAGATGACGAGTCAGTGGAGGCTGAGCTACAAGAGGAGTCAGTGGAGGCTGAGCTAGATGAGGAGTTTGTAAAGGCTGCTAGATGACGAGTCAGTGGAGGCTGAGCTACATGAGGAGTCAGTGGAAGCTGAGTTAGATGAAGATGCAGTGGAGTTCTGAGCTGCAAGGGATGAATATTCTTGACATAAGTTGGCGCAGTGCATAGTGGCACTGGCAAAAAGGCACAGACCTGTTGCTCACAAAACAGTATATACATGATAGAAAAAGTGATGCATTAATTCCCACTATAAGACTGTGTTTATATTGTGCATCCGACAAAAGTAATCCAAATAACAAAGTATAAAGGCCAGGATGCAGTTATCATCATATGCACATATGAAGAACAGAGCATAAGTATGCAATGTCTTCCACAGGGAAATGTGTGAGTGCTGGTCAGACTAAACTTTGTCAGTGTAGCGTTCTGAAGAAGCCTGGTATTAAAGGATGAAAGCATTACAATACTGTAATTATTTTTCAGGTGTTATTTTGTGGGGGGGGGTTGTGTGTGTGCATGTGTTTAAACCTGTATACATACATATATAGATGTTTGTTCTGTGATAAAAAAGAGCAATCAGTGTCAACTGTAAGTAGGCCAAAGTTGTAAATTTAGTTTAACTTTTGGTACATAATTAACGATATATGATCTAAGCAAAATAAGGGTATCACTATAATATGTATATGTTAAATTAAATATAAATAAACAAATCCATTGCAATACTTTATACAAAGAAGAATAAATGTGTCCACAATAAGCTTGGTGTACTACCTGGTAAATGATACCACACAGAAAATAAAAAAAAGCATGGTCAGTGACAGTAGAATTATGGTAGTAAACAAGCAGAAGAACAGCTGGGGTGGGGCAAAGGGGCAGCCACCCAAGCACAAGGTGGTAGGGGTGAAATTGGCAGATGCTGATGAGTTCGTACTGCTGTACTGATATTTATTTTTATACCAGCTCATGATATCTAGATCAGGGGATTGAGCAGGTTTATTATTTTGAGTTGTGGGGTGCCAGATTCTGGAGTGACACTGGATGCTAGATGAGACAGCTCTGGTTCCACAGCTAAGATTATAAATATGATATAGCTATTTATAAGAAAAGATGAGCTGTATCTTAATCAAAGAAGTGGAACCTTGGGTCAACTAGTACGATATTCCATGAACTTTAAAGAAGAAAAAACTATAGTCAGCAGAATGATATGACTATGAGAAAGGGAGGTAGACAATATGACAGAAAAGTAGGAATGGAAGGACAAAAGGAGGAGAGTGCAAGATTTATGAATTAAAAGGACTTGCATAATGTCAAGAGTGGGAAGAATAAGTCTATGGAGGAAAGAAATGAGTGAATATATGACGGAGGTTAGGTAATGAATATAAGAATGTGTGAGAAATAGATAGATGGCAGAGTCAGAATTGCTACCATAATATGGATAGACATTCAATGGAAAAACAGATTTATAAAATGGAAAACACTTGGTGCCAAACCATGGCTTAAAACTTAATACCAAGAAATGCATTATAGTACCTTTTGGGAAGTCTGCCATCACGGGTAACTACATCATCAATAAAACACCATTAAAAGTTGAGTCACTAGTCAGGGATCTGGGAACTTATGTAGGTAGTGAGCTAACCTCCAACCAACATCTGTTCAAGATAGCAAGAAAAGTGCTCTATGTTGCTCAAACTATAAGCATGAGCATGGCATCTCTGTCCAGACGAGTCATCATGTCTCTGTACTCAGCCCTTATCAGACCCATCATAGAGTATAATGCCACCTTCAGCATATATACCTGACTGGGTCTACTTCAAAGGATCAAAATTCCTGAACATCAAACCTCTGATCATCGAATACCAGAGAATCAAACTTCTGAAATATTGAACATTGTAAAAAAATCTCTAAAACATTACAAAACTTCTTATTTCACATTTTTGCAGGGGGGCAAGCCACCCTCACCCCATGTGGGGGTCTGCACCCCTCCACCCCCTACTTAAATATACCAACTCTGAGATTGGACTACAGTGAAAAGAATGGTAAAGATCCCATTCTGCACTGTATGGTGATCTTCATTGATGAGGTTCGATATTTCAAAACTTTGATCATCTGGTCTTCACAATCCAGTGAGTCAATGTTTTGAAATGTTTACATTGTGAAGGGGACCCACATGACCAGGCACATGCAGCAACTGGAACATTCACAGAGGTTCCTTACAAAAAAACTCCAGGGAGTAAACACAATGTCCTATACTGATTACCTCAAAGCCCTGTCTCTTTACTCAGTATCATACAGACTTTTGGGAGGTGATCTTTATCTGGGATACAAGGCATCCCAGGTCCCTGTTTTGATGAATGTTTTGCACATCCACAAACCAAAACATCAGAACTACTAGATAAAAATACTTAAAATTTTCTTGGATTGCTTAGATAGGTTTTTAATGGTCCTAGTAGTCATTAGCCTTTTATACACCTATGAACCTATGAATCTATAAAGTAGAAGGAGACTTGTGGCTATTTAAACTCATTAGATAAATGTACAAAAAAATAACAAAAAAATACCAAATAAACGAATGTCAAGCAAAGCAAGAGCACATGAGCAGGGTTCAATATAGGAGCACAACATCAATAGTCCATATAAGAGATACTCCAATAAAAGAAGATTCAATACAGCATTGCATTTTTATCATTTGGAAGGTTAATTTAGTTTATCATTTTTTAAAAATTTTAAACCATCTCAGTTCAAATCATCAAGCCTACATACATAAAATTTAAAATATAAAAAAAAATAAAAACATTATAAAATAATATAAAAAAATATAAAATTAAATGAAAATAAACATATAAATAAATGAAAAAAATAAAATATAAATATAAAATAATATATAAAATATAAAAAATATAACAAATAAAAGTGATAAATACAAACATATGTTATAAATTTGGTATCATTATGTTTATATATTTACATAAATATATATATTATTATATTATATTTATTTATTTTTTATTTTTTATTTATTTTTATATTTTGTTTGACTGTGTTTATTTTTTTATTTTATTATAATTATCATAGCTTTTTTATGTTTATTTTTTGTTTTTATTTGTATACACTAAACGAAAACTATATGTTTTTTTACATATTTTCTGATGATGAGCTCATGTAAAGCGTGAACTAAAAATTAAAAAAATTGTATGTATGCCAACCAATATTCTACTATCTGATTAAAATATGTAGTTTTCGAGTTTATCTTTATTGGAACCCCCCCCATTGCCTTGCTCAGCAGCTCCTTGTTTATTTTTGTCATTAGATAAATGTGTTTTACAAAAGATGTCTATTATATCTTTTTGCTTTAAATAATATTTTCAGAAATCACTAATTTTTTCACAATATGTGCATGTGATAACTAGTGATATCCAAGAAATATTTACATTTTACCTGTTTCTGGGCTTGGATAACCAGATTACATCATCATCATAGCTTCACTCTACACATGTCATTATGGGACTATTTTTGTAAACAGGAAGGTTGAATGGTAAAATATTCAGCTAAACAGTCCTAAAGTAGAGTTGTTAGAATTGTGGTGATATACTACAGAATAATATTGTAGCACAATGTATACAAAGACAGTTCGCCAATTTTTCAGAAATCAGGCTAAATGCCTTAGAGTATCAGCACATTTACTTTGTGATAACAGAAGTAAACTCATAATACACCAGCCTGATTTTCACTTCCATTGACCATGTGATACTTAAACATTTAACCAGTTAATTAGAGGAATTAATCTTCCTCATTGGCTGGGACACACATACTAATAAACCCAGAGATAATTGTTCACCTCTAAACATGCACATCTTATATCAGCATGCTTTAAAATATTCCTTGTTCATTCAGTGCTGCAGTCTCATAAAATCTTCACTGCATGCCTCTCCAGAACATTTACTTATTCCAAATAATGAACTGCATTCCTCTTTCCTTGCTGCTCTGTTTTATTGGATTTTCATTTCATTGAAAAGGCAGGATTTTGCACATGAGCATACAAGAATAAGAACACAGAAAAACCTTAAGTCCATCAAGATCTTCCCATTGCTTCAGCAAGAATTGATTCCACTGATTTCTTTTCCTCTTTTTCAATTATATAAGTGGCTGTACAATTCAATATCTCATTAATGTAAAAAGTTCTGTCACCAGTAAATACTATTTGGGGCCCAGCAGTTTCTTGTAATAGTGTAAGCAATTAAATTGAATTTCTCAGCAAAAGATAGATATTTGTAGCAATAAGTATGAATTTAATTTAAGTTTAAGTTTTCTCCTTATATTACTGTTTATTAAATATAGACAGAAATCTATTTGCACAGAGGAAAAAGTTTTTTGCAGCACAAAGTGATGTACGTTAACAGAGAAATTAAGGGTCTGCTTTCCTTTCTGAATGGGTGAGCATGATATTTGTCCTGTGAACCCATACCTGCTGGAACATTTTTCTGACCCAACTTCAATAACTTCTTTGTAAAAGGGCATAGATTATGCTTTGTGCTTAAATATGTTCACATTAGTTAAGAAAATATGTTTGTATCTGGTTTCATATTTATCAGATATAAAAGAATCATGTTACCGTTTCAGATACTGTTTAAATTCTATTGTATCGTGATCTTTAACAGAAATTAATGGATTTATGATAGTGTGGGAGAAGAAAACAGTGGGTTTCATTGAAGTATGTAACTGGAAGAGAAATTGTGTCAATTAGATTGACTCATCAATGTGTGTGTGTGTGTGTGTGTGTGTGTGTGTGTGTGTGTGTGTGTGTGTGTGTGTGTGTGTGTGTGTGTGAATATAACAAGTTTTTCTTTGAACGGACTGAAAAACTGTGGTTAAAGCAAATTGCTTTGCATGCTTTCATATTTTCAAGCTGTACTGAAAACAGCCTTAAAGTGCTTATTCAGGAATGTAGACTGAAACCTGATTCTGATTTTCACTCAGTCATACTGTCATGTTAATTTCTGATGTTAAGTGTTTTTTCTGGTGCTACTGTGGAAGTGTTAGTTAATCTCCAGGTGGGCTGCTAGTCAGCAGTATTCACATTGATTAACTGTCCTCTTCTAGCCTTGCTTGATAAGTCATGTCTGAATGTCATGGTGTCCAAGTCCCTTTTCCTCACTGCATCACAAAATTCACTATAACAGCATGCTTATGTTTGAACTATTCTATGTGATTATGTTCTGGAAGGTGAAGTAAAGATCCACTTTGCTTTCCTTTTTGTATTTAATAAACAGCACTTGTGTGTTTCCTGCATGAAAATGATTTGATTAGAGATACCATTCTTATTGTAGCAATGAAATACCAAGGAGGACAAAAGTACTATATTAAGATTTTCCTTGTATGCATGTATGTATGTATATATATATATATATATATATATATATATATATATATATATATATATATATATACATATTTATTTATTTGCAGGGTGCAGAAAGCAACCAGTAGCCCATATAACTCTTAGATGTGCTCAGCTTTTGTAAGTAATGTAATACTTTTCAGGGGTGACCCGGAATCACTGTCAGGTTAAGTGATTTGGTCAGAGTAACACAGTAGGCAAAAGAAGGTGGTATGAATCAAACCATGCACCATAAGAACAGCAATCCACTCATTAATGGTCTGCATTAACATGTGGCTGACATACATGTATAATTACACACTAAAGAAGGACAGCCACTGCATTCATTCACCTTTAACAATTATATCTTCCTTCAAGCTTTAGTTTGTGTTGGCCATTTTTAAACCTTACTTAGACTTATATATCACATACTTTCTTTTTTAATTGTTTATTTTAAAGTACAAACCACTTTTTACCTCAGCTCAAAAATAGATTGTTGATCAAACTCTTTGAATAAGATCCAGTTGTGTTTTGTGTTTTATATCCAGTATATAGATGTAACAGACTGATATCTGAAAACTATTGAACAGTTGAATAAGTAATAACAGATGGATAATGACAAGCATTGTGCATGAAGGAATGCAAGATGGAAGACAAAAGAGTTCTTATGTGTTCTATATAATATATATATATATATATATATATATATATATATATATATATATATATATATATATATATTTTCGGTTTGCATTTTTTAGTTGAATCTGAGAGCTTAGTCTTGTACAGTCTTGCAGCTTATTTCACTGCTGTGATAGAACTGTGATCTGCTGCCAGATTTGAGTCATTCATTTATATTTATTACAGCAATTTCTGTCTGCATTAGTAGGCTTTATAGATGTGGTAGGTTTGCAGTAGTTTCAGTATTGTGCATTTTTCTTCTGCTCTTTGAGTCTGCCCAACATTTTCTTGAAAATTAACCACCAGAACAGAGCTCCAGTTTGAACATTTTCCTCGACCCTCCCACCACTCTCTTGTGGTTTCCATGCACTGTTTTCCACATATCCATGATATTGTGCCCACCCAGCAAACACACATTGTATTTGAGTAAACCATCTACATGGCACCCTAACAACACTCTGTGGAGTTCTTGAGTTAATCCTGTTCCATCCTTGGCAGATAAGATATTTATTTTATAGTTTTCAATCCAGTTACCTGTGTAGAATGTTACTGTTTTATTTCTGCTTTATTTGTTGATTTTGCCTTTAAATCATTCTATAGGTCCCTATTACTTGAAATTGCCTTGTTAAAGTATTTTACGTTTTGCTGTAGCATTACACTCTCGAGCAATCTTTCTTGGTGTTATTACATCAAAAGCTTGGCAGTGCAAGGATAGACACAAATAGGTGATGCTCTTTGAGGGCATCTGACAGAAGTAATATACATACATGTAGCATCAAAAACTCACACATGTCTGTTGCACACAGACAGGATATTACTAATGTCCATTTAGAGAAGATCCTTGATGACATGTTGGTCTACCTCACAGATCAGGAGAGTCATGATGTGTCGATACATGCATGCATCAGGTGCTGTCCCCAGCCCGCTCAGATGGATTATGTCGATGTACACCCTAATTTCTTTGGGAACATAGTCCACTTGGAGGGTGTGTTGAAGTATGTATCATACCATGTCAGGTAGGCGTATGTTCTGAGTCACTCTATAGGTGATCTGTGATGTTGTCAGAGCCCATTGTTTCTAGGCCTGCATGACAGTAACACAGTGCATAATGCCTATCTTGATCTGTCCTAGGGTTTGGACACAATTCCCCTACTCAGGTGTTATTGACAAACTCTACCAACTGGGGAATAACACTTGGATCACTAAATGGTTAACCAGTGTCCTCACCAACAGACCACATACTGTGAAAGTTGGTGAATCAACATCTACCATTGCAGCTATCACCATAGGTGTATCCCAGTGATCTGTGCTGGGCCTATACTGTTTGTAATATGTTTCTCAACAGTCCTTGCTATAAACCACAACCTTTAGCTTACCAAGTACTGTTTGTAATCTGTTTCTCAGCAGTCCATGCTACAAACCACAATCTTTAGCTTACCAAGTTTGCTGATTCATGCATATTGGTTGCAATCAGTGAGTATGAAAATGATGTGACTATAGTACAAGATGGGCTAGCAAATACAAATGACTGGTCCCAAAGCCACATGGTCTACTAATAAGTACAGAATGTGTCAGGAGTTTGCATTATGCAGAGTGGAATTTCTAGGTAAATACACCATTAACAACAACATTCTCTCCTATGTTGAAACCTGTGGTGCAAGAATTGGGAATGCATGTAGATAGCAATCTGAACTTCGACCAGGTGCCCATAGTGGTATAGAAAGGCTAGATCATGCACCTCAGAAGTCAGGTCATTGTATTCAGATCTGAGGAGGATATAACAGCACTGTACTCAAACCTCATCTAAACACCAATACAGTATAATGCTACCTTTTGCATGTACTTCACCAGACATCTGCAGCAGATGGACAGACCATGGGGTTTTCAGAAAAGAAAATTCAGGAACCTACAAACCATGCCATGACATACATGGTTATACTGAAAGCCCTATTCCTGAAATCTGTGTTGGAAAGGATAAAGTGACTTGTGCCTGGACTACATGACATATCTGACCTTGCCCTGACATGTATACTGCACATCTGAAAATCACCTGAGTCTTTTGAGAGGAAGATGATAAAAGCAATGTCACACATACTGTTTTCAATTACTCTTTCTACTGTCAAGCAAGTGCACCAACACACAGACAATTGACTACAGTGAGAATAGAGCCCCAACCTCTCTAAAATACATAGACTACTGAACACAGTACTTTAAGAAAGCAGCACAGCACAAGTCTGACTTGTAGTGTCTCAGACAACACTTTACAGCTGATGATATCAGCAGTATCTGTTGAGGAGAATAAAACAGTGTCCCAGATGCTGGTGTAAAATTCTGTTTAATATCAATCAAAAGCTGTCACACATACACACACACACACACACACACACACACACACACACACACACACACACACACACACACACACTTGACTTTGAGAACAGAACCCCTACCTATCTAGGTACACAGACTACAGTGTTCAGTACTTTATCCAAGTACAATGGTACAAGTCTGACTTTTACATGGCTGCAGGTCAGCTTATAGTGGATGACATCAGCAGTTCATGTCACAGAGAAGCAGGGAGACCTGGATGGAATGGATTTGTAGGCATGTACAAGCCTCTAAATACTGTCATTCCATGGGATTGGAGCAGTAACTGTAGGATACATACTTTTGCTGTTCTGGCTAAACACGGACACACACACACACACACACACACACACACACACACACACACACACACACACACACACACACACACCTAGTTGACTGCATTGAGAACAGAACCCCTGTCTAAGTACACAGACTACAGAACACTGTATACAAGTGCCACAGCACAAATCTGACTTTTACAAGATTGCTGGTGAACTTAAAGTAGATGACATCAGCAGGCTATGTGGAAGACAAAATGTTGGGAGACTGCATAGGCTCATTTAGGCTTTATATGCACATAGGAGGCTACTGTTGCAATGTTCTTATGGTGTTTAGAAGCTTAGCTATGTAGAAATACAAGTAGCTTTATTGAGCATAGTTGGATGGTTATTTTTAGCAGTTTAATTTTGTGAGCAGCACCAACTGGCCCTGTCCATGAGGGACTTAGCTGCCACCATAGAGGTAACTTTACAATCACTATAATAGTAGTCAAGGTTGTCCTTGAACAGGGTCATTAAGGAGCACTGATTCACACACAGTGGGAGCCTATTACAGAGGAGTGTGAGTTGTTGGGGGATATATCTGTCTCCCCAACATGTTCTGATTATGCCAAAGGCTAGGTTGAGAACCCTGGGCTAAGTTATTCTTGTCGCATTTGATTTGCAGATGTGCAGTATTCCCAGTAGTGCAGGGTTTAAGACTGCTCTGTAGGGTAGGCATAGGTCACTTCTCAGCAGCCTGCATGATACTGATTACACTGACAGGTCTTTCAGTATTTCTATGTACATCATGTCTGGAGGTCCTGGAGTCTCTTAGGCACAACCCTGTGTTTTCTCCAATTGCTTCAGGTGTCTGATGAAGTGCAGACAGTAGGGTGCATTGTACTCAATTACTGGTATGATAAGGATAGAGTACAGCAGAGATATGACCACCCTGATCAAGGATGTGGTGTCAATATGTATGATGTGCCCAATGCAGAATGTGTGGGTCACCACTATGGACACATAGTGATGAAGGTGTAGATTGCTATCAACATGTGTTCCCACGTCTCACAACACTGTATTTGATCTTAGAGGGGTGTTAAATATATCATAATTAGCAGGGGGTACTTCATTGCTAAAGGGGACAAAAAGCCATTTTATGCTTTAAGATTCAGTCTGTGAGTTTGCCACCAATCATTTGTGTGTTGCAGCTCCTTCTGTAATATGTTACCATCACTGGGGCACTCTATATGAGTGTGTCCAGTTACTAGTCATCTGCAAACTTGGTAAACCACAGCCATCTACCATAGCTTGTGCTTCAGGGAAGTAGTTTGCAAACAGTTGAGGGCCCAGCACAGATCCTTGTGGTATTCTAATGGTAATTGGCTACTAGTGGAGGTGCAGTCCCCAACTTTAAGAGTGTGTGTGTGTTATGTCAGTGAGTCAGTTGCCTATCCCTGTACTAATGCATGACTTCATTTTCACATGTGAGATCTTCATTAGGATACATGAATGTGGGATAGTGTCAAAGGCCATGGATAAGTCAACATAGGTAGTATGCCCTGTAATCTCTCGTCCAGGCCTGTGGGATCAGTATCCAAGAAGGAAGCCCTTAAGGTTCAATAAGCAAGTTGTACACTTGACAAAACCAAAATGGATAAGGTCAAGTGCTTTGAAGGTCACCTATGTCCCTGCAGATATGATCCATGTTGATTCCTTCCCTAGACTTGAAGATAAGTGCTTTTAGGCATACGGGTCCATAGATATAGTTCGGCATGTTACTAGATTGATTTGCACTGCATAGCACACAATGTTTAATATTACATTTTACAGTGTGGTTGATATATGTGAGGAAAAAGTATTAAGACAACAGGGTTGTATTGTTTGGGAGGGTGGCAACAGATGGATGTAATGTAAATATATAACATATTGTTAGATAGGGTCCTCAGTTTATAATGTTTACACATGTAATTTCATGTCATACACAGTAAACAGACAGTAAACAGCAGTAGTATGGCATAATATAAACATTTCCATAGTGCAGCAAGCAGCGACTTTGTGCAATGGTTAGCAAAGTGCATACGCATGTGAGATACACAAGTTTGCACATAGGTAAGCAGTGTGCAAACGTGAGCCACTTTGCTAAAGCCTGACAGTTAGTACTGAGTCTATGAAATACAGCTGCTGCTTAACTGACTCTGTGGCAGCACATGTTTATGCACTGACATATTCCTATTTTTAGTCCAGATGGTACTCGGTTCGAATACAGGTGTCTCTAATACTTTGAAATAGTTTTCATTACAGAATGATAATGCAATGACATAAATTGTTTATACAAGATGTGTTACTGCATTTTGCCACTGCTCACCATCGCTGTGCATTGTTGTGCAATGCACACCTTCTTGCAAACGTGGAGCTCAAAATGTGAAAGGATCCATTGCTTTTTCAGCTGCTTATGTGTATTGTGTGTGATTCTATTTTTTGCTAGATTAAAGGTGTTAAAATGGGGTAGACAGGAAAGTGGTGAAATGGGGATATAGCTGTGGGAATACCAAAGTCTGACAGTTGGTACTGAATCTCTGGAATACACCTGCTACTTAACTGACTCTATGACAGTATGTGTTAATACAGCTAATGCAATGATACATTCCTTTTTGGGGCCAGATGGTACTGGGACTGAATACAGCTGTATGTAATACATTTGCATTATCTTCGTTGTGCATTGGTGCACAATGTGCACCATCGCACAATAATGCATTAAAGAAAAGAAATGGGAAGATAGGACAGTGGTGAAATGGGGAGCAAGCAGGCTGAAGAACAAAGGAAAAGCAAGACAGGAATATGTAGGAGGGAGGTAGGAAAGAACCATAGCTATCCATTTCTTTAACAGTGTAAAGTGAACATACCTGCCAAATATTAATTGAATTTGGACTGTCACCTGCAAAAGGGGTGACCACAACACGATCATGTTGTATAGCCAACTGTACGAAATCAAGACATGTGTGTGAAGTGGAGAGGTATGTATGGGATTTTATTTCTGTGGGACAGGTGCCTTCTTTTTTTTTTTTTTGAGATAGAGAGATAGAAGAATGTTGGGGAAGAGATATAGGAAAGTCTGGGTGAGGTAAGTTGGGTAGGTGAGGAAGCAATTGTAAACAGAAAAGACAAACAAGACAAGAGACAGGGATGGTGCTGAACACAAATGTTTGGGAAACACCACAATTGGGATGAGGGTGGGGGCATCACAAACCCATGGCCATCAAGGTGGGTGACAGTGAGAATTGAGTTCTCATCCACTGGACAGTCATCACTGTCACCTCACTCCGCCACTGGCTAGAGTGCATGGTGTCTGTGTCTTCTCCTCCTGGTATTATGTAAAATGAGGGAGAGCAGTCTCTCCAGCCAGCATAGGGATGCACCAGCAGTGCAGTGCACAACCTGATGCATCATCCCTGGCAATTCAGCTCAGGTGATAAAATCACCACCTCTGCCACTGCTCCCAGAGGGTACCACTGGACCAGCCTCCAGGCAGGACTACCTGAGGGGGCAGGTGGTGTAGGTGTAGCAGAGGTGGTGCTGCCAGGTTGGCTCCCAGACCTGCTGGGCAACATTGTTTGAGCAGGTGGAGGGGTGCAGGTGGATTCTGTATGGACACATTTTGATGACATAATATAAAAAAAATAAATAAAAATAAAATAAAAACAAGAAGATAAGGGTTGGGGTAATAGAAAAAAAAGAGATAAGATAAGTACCTTCATATGTGGCATACAATGCATCAATACAATGACTTGAATCTATTATCTCAACTTTTACTCTTATAATCCACGGTGGTGAAGTGGTAGCGTTGTTGCCTCACAGCAAGAGGTTCTCCCATTCGATTCTCAGCTAGTGTGCAGGGAGTGCCTTCTGTGTGGAGTCTGCATGTCCTCCCCGCAGGTCGAGTTGTGTTGTGAAAGACATGCGTGAATGGGCATACCTTCGTTGAAGGTTGGACATCTAGCTGGCAACTCGGCACAGTGAAAATCTACTGCCAATCATTAGTGGACCGGAGTTCTCCTGTGGCGACCCCTAACCAGGAAAAGCCGAAAGACAACATCAACCTCTCAACTATTACTTTTATGACTACCGACTCCTAACAGATAAATTTTACTTTAAAGACTACCTGCTCCTAACACATGCACTCTGTATTACAGATTGCAACAAGTACTCCTTGACATGTGCATATATTACACATATGCATGATTCAGTTATACAGATTACAGTTTACAACAAGGCATGTGTGCACTGCTATGGAGCTTTTACTTTAAATCTTTAAATTACACATAATTGAAGAATTAACAATATTGTATAGTTTGGAGGTGTGGCCTTTGAACCCACAACCTCCAACTAATGTCTAATATTGTACTCTTGGTTGGGCTAAAGACTAATGCATGCATACTTGCTTTTACAGTTGAAATATGCATGCTCAATTTGATGCAAGTCTATAAAATACCAAAAAAGCTACTTTTATCTTTTATTGCTAGAATAACACTACTATTATTCTGCATACATACCACCTGCTTCCCTCATCCTAGCCAATGTAGCCCCATAGATTCATACATTGACTTCACAGTCCCTGGCAGCTACGGAAAAATGAGAGCACAATACAGTTATGAATGCCAGTATTGCCTATAGTCAGCTTTTAAGTCTTACAAGTACTCTCTGTAATTGATACTTACACAGGTGTAGGATGCCCACTGTCCTAAATTCCCTAATCCAAAGGTTGAGGGTATCCTTCTTACTTCCCTGGAGATTATTGTAGTAATGCCTACATTGTTCACCAGTGTGGGGGGGATACTGATGGTACTGGTTATAAGCCGGACTAAACTATCCTAAGCCGCTAACTTACATTGAGAGACAGAATAGGCCCCCTGCAAAAGCCTGGCACTGTGGTTCTTAACTATGAGTCAAAATCTTATACTCCTGGATACCCCACCTCTGTGCCCTAAACCTGACACCTTCCCCACAAATCTCTGCCATGTCTGCCATGGATGTAGAGCAATGGCGAATGATGCTTTCCCACCAATTCCAGTCAAGATGTTTACTGGGAGTGTGCACACTGTTTGAAAATGTTGTTCTCTGCTTAACATTGGCCAAACACTGTGCTTGGCAGTGTTCACCACCATGCATCTCATTTGTCCAATGGTAAGTGGCATGTAACAGTAGGAAGCAATGCAAATTCAATGCTGTTGGATGCACAGGCAATTGTGTATGTGTGTTAGACAAATCTGAAGTCCAATGGCAGTCCAGATAGCCGAAATATACTTACTGAAATATAGTACACACAATACCCTCAGTCATACATTTGAGAATAGATGTGATAATACACAGATAAATAAATACATAACTGACACTGCCTCAACCATCATACATATAATTGATATCAGCTACATCATGGCAAGTGTTATAAGTGAGAGTGCCTGTAATGGGAAGTGGAAACAGCAGTAAAAGTGTATGGAATATGCTGTATTCTAACCTAGCACCATGTGTATGGCAGTCCTACACTTACACCTGTTGTCACAAGAAGGTTGAGAAAATGTGTGTCTTTGTTGTAGTTCATTGTTATAAACTGCAGTGTTACAGGAGTATAACAAAGGTTCCACACCCTGTATTAGAACCCAGGACCATCTGTACTATACCCCTACACTTACACGTGATGCTACAGGAACAGTTACATGCCATTCCCTATTTTACTAATTATTCTTAAGGTCTCACTGTTAACCACTGTACAACGTTGCTTAGTAATGCCCAGTAGTATTAATTGAATGCATCTGGTTTCTATTTTTGGCTTTCTGGATCCTTTCTAGCCAGTTGTCCAGTTTGTGCACTGCTGTGCTTTGCACAAATGAGATAAGCACAGCCAAACCTGACATTCATTTTTCTCTAGTTTGCCATGTTTGTGCTAAGTGGCACACTGCTCAGACAGTACTCCCCCCAAAAAAATAAAAGAAAAAGAAAAAAAGAGAGAGGTACTTGAAATGAGGAAAACCAATCTATGACATACACACTAAAAATGTTAGTACACATGACATATTTCTACATAGGTCTGGATCAGAACTCTTACTCCAATACACCTTCAGAATACAGGATTGGTGCCTTATCCCTCTTTGTCACACAAACAAATTTGCATCAAATAACTTAAATCAATATGCACACAACCAATTGCAAGAGCATCTACACTAATATCAAACCATAGAAGTGTTATTTGTACATGTATTAGTTTTGGATGTGGTGCACTTAGTGATCACACAACCTGTCATGATCATTGCTTCTAAATACACAGCTCTGCCTTACATTTCTGCATTTGTTGACCATTCTTCATTTATCTGAGCAGTAAACTGAGACATGCAGTGTGTAAGCCATTCTGTATCATTGACCTTAAAATGTGTGAGGATATTAAGTGGAAATAATATCATATGCAGTTGCCAACTAATGAAGGGCAGGTTGGATGTGAAGGAACACAGACTGTGACTTGTATCTGCTTACTTACATTTCTAACCTTACATCTAACATTTTGTATATGTGACCTGACAAACCCATTGGAAGTAAGGCAGCCTGAAATGCTATTGTGTTTTCCTTCTCTGAAACACTAATCAGTCACAGTTTCAATCCATTAAAACCAAACACTGAGGGAGTGGTTATGTTTACATCCATACACAGATCCATTTTTTGGGGGGATTCAGTAATTCTAATGAGTGTACACCTCATTTGCATATTCACTGTGCTGATAGCCCTGAATCTACCCCATAGAAATGTAACCATGTAGCTAGACAAACTGATGGTGGCAACACTAGTTTATTTTGGAAAGATTGCACATAACACTTTTTTCAGGATATATATGTACACAGAAGTACTGCACTTCAGAAGGTATGCTTCCATTTCGTCAGCTAATTACTGCACATGCTGGAATGTATTTAAGAAGTATCTGAAGCATAGGCTTTTACACTTTTATCTATATGCATTAGTTAAAAGTGTACTAATAGCATGGGCATGTTTGCCAAGCCATTTCAGAGGTGTACATAACTGCAATACATAAAAATGGAATGCTGTGTGATAAATATGTACAAATATTTCAGGGACAGTTCTTTTGATCAAACTTTTAGCATTTCAAAGAGGGTTTATTAACAAATTACGTCATTTTCCTGTTCTTTTTTGGGGAGAGCAAAGCTGAGTTACTGCTATGGCACAAACAAGGATATATTGCTCTATTTGTGAGATGCAAGGATATGCCACTCATTGCTATTATTACACAATACATTTCAGGTTCAAGACTTAAATGTAAATGCAGCAGTGACATGACTCTATCTTTGTAGACTCCTATCTGTGGTTGTCTTCCAAAAGTTTTGGAATACACAGGACAAACCAGCATGGAGTCTATATGGATGTTTTATAGCTTATTGAATAGCACCACCATGTTGGATTGGTTGATTAGCATGCAGTTCTTCTGCGTATGCTGTAATTAGCATACCTCAGTGTTTATCTGGTTTGTGCAGGAGTGCAGGCCTCCACACAGGGCTTACTGAATCTAAAACATTCAGTGGCAATGTTAGCCAACTTTCCACTTATATATAATATAAAAAAATAAAAATACCCCAAACAACTGAAGGTCGCTCGATTCAACAGTAGAATGATAAAATAAACAAAATCAAGTGTCCACCATGGCTGCTGCAATTTAACAGGATAAGCACTTTCACATCAGATAGTGCTTCTTCAGATCTATAAAAACTACTAAAAAACTAAACAATTTATAGCAGTATAAAACAATTAAACAATTAAAATCATTGATGCAATCTGCGCTTTTTCAATAAAGGCTTTAAGGGGACTGCAGCATTGAAACCAGGTAACTTATGTGCCTGGAATTTAGTGATCCATTTAGTCTCTGCCAATTCTAATCTATTATTATAATCTCCTCTTCTTAAACTCATAGGTACTAACTCCAGTACCATGAATTCAAATAAATGATCTGGATTGAGGAAGACATGCTTAGTTAGAGCATTAGATAGATTCACTCTCCTAATGTCACCCTGGTGCTGCAGAATGTGTTCTTTCAGCATTCATAAAGTCTTCCCTATATAAAACGCTGAACAGTATCTGCTCTTAGAAATATAGACTAACCCCTTTGATTTGCAATCCCCATAGAATCTAGCCTTAAAAGACACATCCAATAAAGCATGCTGAAATTAATTTTCTTTAAAAATAAAAACACAACCTTTACAAGTTTTGCATGGAAAAGTACCACTTCTATTTGAAAATTGTACTGTAGATTTTGTGGATTTATAACACAACTGCCTTTTTAAAGACATTATTTTTAAACGTAAATAAGGGTATTTCCCCCACTATACTACTCACTTTTTCATCTGACAGTAAAATGGGCCAATGTTTACTAATAAGATCACAGACTTGATGGATGTTGTTACCATATGTAAGAGGTAACCTAAGATGACTGTTATTCTTCCTATTATATGCATCACCTATGCTAGAGACACTATCTGTCCTGTTAAAATATGGTTTCCCTCTAGTCACACGTAACATGTCTATATCCATATGTGTTCTCTGCACATCCTTCTTCCTATACCCTCTCATTACTAAGTCTTTTCCAAAACAGAGGCTGCTGCAGAGTATTCACTATCCTCTGTATGTAATCTAGACATACGCAAAAATTACCCTTTGGCTATATTGTTAAAAACATGCCTAGGATGCATACTCCTTTGATGCAACAAGGCATTGTTCCTACAGGACTTCCAAAAAAGTGAACTTTGTAGGTATCCATCAACCAATGCAATCCTAGTATCCAGAAAAATCAATCGAGACATGGGAATAATTCATTTCAAACCTAAAACATTCACTACTAAGTTCTAAATATTGCACAAATGCAGTTAGGGCATCAATTGTGCCCTGCCATAGAATAAAAATATCATCTGAAAATCTCTTATAATATAATAAGCATTGAGAGAATGCATGACTTGATAGGACCACCCTGGCTTCCCAGTCTGCCAACACTAGATTGGCATAACTGTTAGCACAGGGTGTCCCCATCGCTACATCCTTCTTCTGCATATAAACAGCATTGTCAAACAAAAAAATATTATTAGACAAAACAATTTCCATCAATGAACCAAGTAAATCTATGTGCATCTTATTATATTCAGTATTGGTTATTAATTTTTTTAATAAAGTTATTCCCATGCCATGAGGTATAATGGTGAAAAGTGTTTGAATATCCATAGTGCTAATATAACATCTTTAAAGGGATTACTATAACTTTTACTAAAGGCACACAGATTACTCAAAAAGTGCTCTGTCTCCTTTAGCACTGCAGTAGCTTTTTCCAATGGTTTCTTAAGCTGGCTCTCAATATATATAGACATGAACTCTGTAACCCACCCCATTCCTGATACTATAGAACAAAAGGATGGAGAAATTAATAATTTGTGGATTTTCGGAAGTCCATGAAGAATGTGTATAAGTGGTTCACTAACATGTATAAAATCTTATTAATTCCTTATTTATCAATTCATACATAAGCAATTCATATAATTCATCTTGTACCCCTTTAATAATAGTTAATACCTTGCTTTGTGTAATCAATTCATATGTATCAACATCACTAAGTAATTAATTCATACTAGAAATATAAAAATTACTATTCAAAATTACTGCCGCTCAACCCTTATCAGCAGGGCATCTAATAATCTCATTATTGTCACATAATTGTTGTAAAGCCACATTTTCATCTTTAGCTAAGTTAAAAAAATTCCCCTTACCAACATTGGTTTTCACTTAACTCTCTTTCCAGGACTCTAATAAAAGTCTCAAGCACAGATGTAAGATTAGGGTTGAATAAACTAGAATGTTTCATAACATCAGAAGAATTTGAATCTCCACCAAACATCAGTTTTAAAGCAACATTTCTTACAAACAATCTTATGTCCAACATAATGTCATTAAGTTGTGTTGGTCGCGCAGGCACAAAACTCAAGCCTTTATTTAAAAGGCTAGTCTGTGCCGCTGTTAAGTTAACAGCTGACAAATTAAATATTAGAGATGGTTCCTTTTCTGACTCTTCCCTTCTGCTAGATGTTCATTCTCCACAGAGGATTTTCGTCTCTTCCAGCCTCTGCTGAAACTCCGCCCTCGTGTTGCTTGTTGGGGCAATTTGAAAGGAGCTGGAAAATTAAAGTGCCCATCGTCCATGGAAAGAACAGTACTTTTATCTTTAGGTCTAGCTCCCTTGTCAGTAACCTGCTGCATTGTATCCAATTTCGTATCACCTAACATATGTAGAAATTCTCCCATATTATCCCCTTACATAAAGGTGGGAACTCTAATGATTACTCTAACTATTGGCCAATTGCTCTCTTATCACCCTTAGCAAAAATTATGGAGAAATGCATTCACCAACAACTTTTACATCATCTCTCTCTACATAACTTAATAGCAAGCTGTCAACATGGCTTTAGGCCATCACAAAGTACCACTACTGCCCTCCTATCCTTTACAGATACCATCAATAGAAATCGCAACAAAAACATACTCTCATCTGCACTCTTCATTGACCTCTCTAAAGCTTTCGACATGGTTATCCATACCCTCCTAATCAATATTCTTGAATCTCTGTCCTTTGATCCTCTGGCCATTACATGGTTTAGATCATACCTCAGCAATAGGCAACAGGCAGTTCTCTGGGAAAATCAAATTTCTTCCTTTTTAACTGTCACCATCGGGTCCCTCAGGGCTCCATTCTTGGGCCACTTCTTTTCTCTTTATTTATTAATGATCTCCATGCAGTAATTCCTCAAGCCACCTGTATTCAATATGCAGATGACTCCACACTAATATGCTCAGCAACATCTCCAACTGAACTATATTCTCTTACTCAAAATGTTTTCAACACTGTAGAAACATGGTTTACCAAACGCTGCCTCCTTCTTAATGCTAAAAAAAACAAAACTCCTTCTCTTTACACCCACTACTAGGTCCTCCCCCTTAGACTTCTCAATTTCTTCAAATAATGGCACTGTCATTTTCCCTGACTCTACCACCAAACTTTTAGGAATAACCATTGACAATAATCTCTCATTTGATCACCATATAAACAACATCATTAAAATAGTTAACAGAAAAATAGGATGCTTATACAGAATAAAACCATTTTTAACCTCAACAGCCAGAGCCAAGATCGCTCACTCCCACCTAATCTCAACCCTTCTGTATGCCTCATCTATATTTACCAACCTTAAGAAAACTAACCTCAACAAATTAGCAACTTCCTGTAATAATATTGCCAGATTCGCTACAGGCAATCCCTTTAGAACTCACCACTGTACTAATCTTAGGCAACTAGACTGGCTGGAATTCCAAAACCATCTGATAATCCCCCAACTCACAATTGCCCACAAAATATTTTACCAACCCAATAATACCCCTATACTCTCAAAACTCTTAATCCCATATAATAATCTGAACTCCTTACGTTCTTCGAGCAAACTCCTTGCTAGCTTAACAAAGTCTAATAATACAGCTGGTGACTCTCTGTTTACTAACACAGTAGGAAAAAACTGGAACCTGTTACCCAATGAACTAATACTAATTACATCCTTGCCACTCTTTAAACAAAAACTTAAAAATCACCTCCAAATGCACTGGCTATGCCCTTGTAGTCACCCTGACTAACAACCGTCTTCACCCCTGTTTCTTTCCTCTTCTAACTAAACTTCCAAACATTTAAATACTTAGTCTTATAATTAACACTGACACTATTTAAACTCTAATCTACTTATTGCTTAAATCCTTCAACCTGATGTGAACTATTGTACATAACTCTTACTGTATTATATCTGTTTTAGCTTACATAAGCAATACTATGTTCACTGTTACTTTTAAGTGTTTTGATCTCTGAAATGTAATAATTACCTGTTTTATTTGGTTTATTAACCCTATATTTACCATGTAAGAATATTTTTTATACTTTTGTATATCTGTGTGGAGCTTTTCCCCCTAGACCTCTACTGAAAATGTATATATATCCAGCTGGACTAGCCCGGTCAACAAATGTAAAATAAAAAAAAAATAAATAAAAAATGTATATTTGAAGAGCTCAGTTGCTCACTTGCCACATTATTAAGTTCATTAGAAACAGATTGCTGACTTGATTCTTGTATATTAAATAAATGAGAAGCATTACGATTGTCCAGTGATGTTATCCCTTCGGATCCACATTCTCTCTCTATTATATTAGACAAAGATTGTTGACTTGCCTCTCGTATATTGGGTATTTGAGAAGTTTTATCAGTAGCTATGAACATTGTCCAATCAGTCCCATGGGGCCAAACACAGATATGTCCCCTTTTAAAATCAGCTAAATCCCTTTCGAACTTCTTTTTCTTTAAGGTCAATAAAAAGGCGGAACCATGGATATCCTCAGCTTGGGTGGGGGTTGGATTTATTGGCCTGAATGCAACCATAAAGACTTTAAAAGTAAAAGAGTCTTAGATATTTAGAAGCCATGTAGCTGAAACACTTGATGTCCTTAGGCGGTCATTTGCATATACACCAAAGGCCTCTACTATAGGAGATTTAAGGTATCACACTGTGAAAACTCTAGCTTAGCTGGATTTTTCTTGCATTTTTTACTAAATGGTTTGTCTGCGAGTCCTTTTACCCTTAAATATGAATTTATTTATTTATTTATTTATTTGGTCAGTTGGTTGTTTACTTACATATTTTATTTATCAACTGTTTAAGTGGGTTAGGTCATGGAACTTTTTCAGCTATCTAATCCAAAGACAGAATCACTGATAGCTGCATTATGTTGTAATGCAAAGGCTTCATTATACAATATAAGATAAATACATTTCCTAAAATAAACAGAAATTAGATTATTTTATGTGCATAAACTGAAATATTTGTAAGGAAACCAGAAGGAAAAGCTGTTAGCCAATAACAATAAAGCACTTACATTGTGATTTTTCAGAAGTATGTTTCAACTCATTCACTCCAATGGAGCTCAGGAAGTTTGCACTGTAACTTCCAATGGGCAGAGTTTAAGCCTTTTGTCAGAATCAAATTATGTCCTTGCATTTCAAACGAATGTTCATATCTATTGAACCATAGGGTTTATGAAAGAATTATAAATGGGAAACCTTTCAGCACAATTTGTATTTATAGTGGTAGTATTCTTTAGTTTCTAGGTCTAAAACTAAATTTTATAAGTCACACCCCCAGATTTACTATTCCTCCATGCAGGACTAGCTTAGTCCTGTATGGAGACAGCTGTTAAGGAGCAGGACGGCAGAGCACCATGCATAGTAATGAGGTGTGCTGCCTGAGCTCCTAATGTTATACAGAGCATGTAAGAGTGCAGGGGATGTGTCTGAGAGAAAACCTCTCAGAGTATACATGCCCCCGCAATGAAGAACAGCAGAAAGAGGTAAGAAATGAGCGAGACCACTCATAGGTGTCCGCATATCTCAACAGCCCCCCTCATGTACAACAGCAAAAGTATACAGAAATAAAATGAACAAACCCGTTTTTTTTTTAAAAATCCGATTAAAGCTAACCGTAGGTGCGCAGGTGTGCCCATCACTTAGCTACGGCTAATGCAGCTTAAATGGCTGAAGAGGATAACAAGGAAGATATATGCAAATAAAGCAGCATAGCAATAGTGTAGTGGGCAGAGCATTTGCCGTATGAGCAGGAATTCCCGGTTCAAGTCCCACTGCAACACATTCCATTTTCCATGGCAAAGCATGTTATGACTAATATTTATGTTGCATAACCCACTAAATAACATATATTTATGAACTGGAGTACTGCAGTAAATGCACATCTGAGATGTCAGTATCATAATAAATAAAGCACTAGTAAGCAGGTTTAAGCACCAATAAGTGGTAGTAAGCATATTTAAGCACTAGTAAGCAGGTTTAAGCCCTTTTGCGCAGAGGTAAGCAATGCACACAGGTTAAGCAATTCTGAAGCTAACTCTCTGTAAGCATATGTAACTGGAGGTTAGCATTGCTTTTGGTCAGTTGGTTGTTTACTTACATATTTTATTTATCAACTATTTAAGTGGGTTAGGTCATGGAACTTTTTCAGCTATCTAATCCAAAGACAGAATCACTGATAGCTGCATTATGCTGTAATGCAAAGGCTTCATTATACAATATAAGATAAATACATTTCCTAAAATAAACAGAAATTAGATTATTTTATGTGCATAAACTGAAATATTTGTAAGGAAACCAGAAGGAAAAGCTGTTAGCCAATAACAATAAAGCACTTACATTGTGATTTTTCAGAAGTATGTTTCAACTCATTCACTCCAATGGAGCTCAGGAAGTTTGCACTGTAACTTCCAATGGGCAGAGTTTAAGCCTTTTGTCAGAATCAAATTATGTCCTTGCATTTCAAACGAATGTTCATATCTATTGAACCATAGGGTTTATGAAAGAGTTATACATGGGAAACCGTTCAGCACAATTTGTATTTATAGTGGTAGTATTCTTTAGTTTCTAGGTCTAAAACTAAATTTTATAAGTCACACCCCCAGATTTACTATTCCTCCATGCAGGACTAGCTTAGTCCTGTATGGAGACAGCTGTTAAGGAGCAGGACGGCAGAGCACCATGCATAGTAATGAGGTGTGCTGCCTGAGCTCCTAATGTTATACAGAGCATGTAAGAGTGCAGGGGATGTGTCTGAGAGAAAACCTCTCAGAGTATACATGCCCCCGCAATGAAGAACAGCAGAAAGAGGTAAGAAATGAGCGAGACCACTCATAGGTGTCCGCATATCTCAACAGCCCCCCTCATGTACAACAGCAAAAGTATACAGAAATAAAATGAACAAACCCGTTTTTTTTTTAAAAATCCGATTAAAGCTAACCGTAGGTGCATGGGTGTGCCCATCACTTAGCTACGGCTAATGCAGCTTAAATGGCTGAAGAGGATAACAAGGAAGATATATGCAAATAAAGCAGCATAGCAATAGTGTAGTGGGCAGAGCATTTGCCGTATGAGCAGGAATTCCCGGTTCAAGTCCCACTGCAACACATTCCATTTTCCATGGCAAAGCATGTTATGACTAATATTTATGTTGCATAACCCACTAAATAACATATATTTATGAACTGGAGTACTGCAGTAAATGCACATCTGAGATGTCAGTATCATAATAAATAAAGCACTAGTAAGCAGGTTTAAGCACCAATAAGTGGTAGTAAGCATATTTAAGCACTAGTAAGCAGGTTTAAGCCCTTTTGCGCAGAGGTAAGCAATGCACACAGGTTAAGCAATTCTGAAGCTAACTCTCTGTAAGCATATGTAACTGGAGGTTAGCATTGCTTACCCTCGTGCAAACCCACACAAACCCACTTTCAAATGCTGAAAACTGCCTTAATCATTCTGAATCTAATGGTCCTTGTTCTTCCCAACAACAAAATAAACAGCCACTCAGGGCTTGAACCCAGGACCCTATACACAATAGTCACAGTAGTTTACCACCAAGCCATCAGTGAAGTACAGAAGAATGAGGTATCAGCAAACAAGTCTTCACCGTAGTAAAATCAAACTGAACCTGTGTAAGGAATCAGCATACAGACATATGTGCCTTAGCCCACTACATAACATAAATATGTAAACTGGAGTACAGTAGTAAGCCCAGAAGTAGGGTGCAATTATAATAGAGTGTTGAAGTCCCCAATAAAAAACAAGGACCCCATACAGTGTACGTACACATGAATCATGGATACCAGGCATACATATAAGGTGTAATGAATAATAAATCAATGCCAAAAAGGAATTATTATGCAAAGTCTAATGTAAGCAATGCTAAGCATTGCACAGGCCAGCTTAGGAGGTGTAAGCAATGCGTAGGCTATGTAACTCAGTGTGCCCAGAGGTATACCCCTTTAAACAATGCCAACCCTAGGTAAGCAGGTTTGCCCTCGCCTTTTCAAAACCGGCCAGTCACGGAAAAGTGCGGGAAATCATCCCTACTTAAACCCAAGAGGCGGGAATATATCTCATAACTGGTTGTAGCTTCCCCTTGCAAGCAGCATGTCAGGAAGGGGAGAAGGTGTGCGCTTTCTGGCACAGTGCTAGTGCATCCAGGAGTCCAGAGTCATGCCAGGACTCCTTGTCAAAGACCAGGATCAGAGACTGCTGCAGGGCCAGTACCAGGGCTCCCAATATAAGGCAGAGGCCTGGAACCATCTCGCCCATGACCTCACCAGTGCCACTGGCATACCCCGAACTGGTGAGCAGGTCAGACATAACTATGCTGACCTGAAGTGGCATAAGGGGGAACTGTTGGTGCAGTGGATCCAAGAGGCTAGAGCAGCAAGGGATGTTCCAGTTGTGTGTAAGTATCACCCCACTATGTGTGTAATAATTGCCAGCTCATATATATCATGGATAGGTATGGTTAAATATTCCTCTTATGTCCCCCACAGCTGCAATGGAGTGGGCCATGAACCTGGAGGCCCAAGTCAGTCTCTTAGTGAGGTTGTGACACGAGACAGGTCAGTAATACTCATGCAATTACTGTCATAGGAAATAAAATTAAAAGTAGTAGTAAATCAATTGCCTGTATAAAACCTGTATTGTTCAAGGCAAGTACTGCATACACCGGAGAATATGACAGGAAGAGTCTCATATAGTTTGTATATAAATAAAAGCGTAACAGCCTTACGATAAAGGTCTAACTGCTGGACAGCATGTGTATATTCTGGTATCATATGGTAATGTAGATTTGCAATCATGTAATAGTACTGTTGTATTAAGCACTGTTACCCACACCATGCACCATAAATTGAATGTGTAGGAATGCTTGTATATGACTGGTGTAATCCCCAGAGGTCATTTAGTACAACTGAGAGACACATAGACAGAAAACAGGGAAAAATGCAGACAACAAAACCCAAATAGCACATGCAACTGAGATGTGAACTGTTGTTTTATTTAGCACACACAGCCATGGTTCGAATCCTGTCAGTGGTAGTAGTCTGCATACAGAATCATACTCCATAACTGTACAGATATGTCCAGAATGTCCAGTAAAGTGGCCCATATCTGTTGCTTAGCAACCTGTCCCCCTGGGAAATCAGTGGAATGATCCAAGATGTATAGGCAGCAAACAGGAAATACAACTGATTAACACACATCTATGAGAACAAAGCTGGCACACTAGCAACTCCCAAAACCTTATTAGACTAAGAATCCACTTATGCCCCAATTACACCCCAACTTGTCAAGCTGTGGCCAGAGTGTGTACAGTAACAGCATGAGATGTATGTGCATAATAGTAATGTGGACACTGGTACTGTGTGTGGGAACATTTAGTTAGTGCTAACAAACATTTCTCCCACAGGTTGAAGAGGGCAGTATTCTAGATATGTCCCTGCACACCTGCATGTAGTCAGCACATGGCCAGAGTCTGTGCAGATACCAACACAGTGCCCAGAAATACAAGAATGATACCCTATACTGGTACTGTTTACATTGGTATTGTATGGCATTGTGACTGATGCAGTTGCTCTGAATAATGAGGTATTACACATCACTGTCACCCACACTGTCCTACAAAATATTACTGTCTAGGAGATCTGTATAAGAGTGTTGTAATACAAGGTCAGAATGCAAAAGCACATGGAATTAATAAGACAGAAAGCAGATAGGAAATATACAGCAATATCCATATAGCAGACACAACTGTGCTGGACAGTTTTCAAGCTGTAGCATACCCAGCCATGGTCTGAATCCTGGGAGTGGATGTAGGCTGCATACAGAATCATACCCCACAACTGTACAGATGAGGCCAGAATGTCCAGTATATGGGCCCATATCTGCTGTCTGTCCCTCTGTCCCCATGGTAAGTCTGTGGGATGATCCCAGATGTTTAGCCAGCAAACAGGGAATACAAGTGATTGTCAAACATCTATGAGAACAAACCTGTCACTGTAACAATGCCCAAAACTGTTAGGAGAATAATATGCCAAGTATGTCCTATCTACACCCCCATGTTGTCAAGCTGTGACCAGAGTGTGTACAGTAAGAGAGTGGTATGTATGTGCATAATACTAATGTGTAATCTGGAAGTTTGTGTGACAACAGTCAGGTAGTGCTAAAACATTGCTCCCACAGATATGTCGGATATGAACACTGTGCTGAGAAATAAAGACCATTATAACCTGTACTGGCACGTTCACTCTGGTATTGTAGGGAATTGTGAGTGTTGCAGTTTCTCTGAATAATAAAGTATCACTTATCAATGTCACCCACACTGTGCTACATAATATAACTGTGTAGGAAAGCAAGTATATGTGTGTGTCAGGTCACTAAAGGTTGAAGAGGGCAATATTCTAGATATGCCCCTGCACACCTGCATGTTGTGAACACATGGCCAGAGTCTGTGCAGAAAGATTTGGATAGCTATGTGCAAAACATCAACCCGGAATCTGGGAGTATGTGTAGAAACAGTTAATGTTAACAAACATTCCCTCCACAGGTATACCAGGTAAGAGGTGTATACTGCAGGTAAAACCAGCTCATGTCTAACGATGACGACAGCCATATCACTGTCCAAACTAAGGCTATAGGGTAGTGTAGTAAGACTTGTAAGGTACAGATAACAGCACTGACTAGGAAAGTAATGTGGACTACAGGAATATACTAGTTGTTTATTGACATCTCCTCCCCCCCACCATATCTCCAACAATAAGCAACATACCCGCCCCAACTGGTATATAATGACACCTATGTTCTGATAATGCCCAATTGTTTGATAAATATTTTAATTGTTCCCATGCATGTGCGATATTGAATAATTCCAACACTGGTGGCATGGTGCCATCAATGCTCCTGCATGCTGTTCTTATTACCACTGTGGTCCCATATATGCATGTGTTATGTTTGCTATGCAACTGTTCCATATCTGGTGCCTGGGTTAATGGGAATATATATGTATGCTGTTATACCTAACCCTGGAATGTGTTGACTATTGCTAACCCACATATGATGATGATCTAAACACTATAGCACATTTGGGAAGCCTGGTCGCAGCGAACCCACCTGTCACACCACAGCTGGCAATGGCACCAGCATGTCTGGGACCCAACCCAGGACCTCCCTATCCATTGGTCCTACACCACCTTTGGGTGGAACCACCTCAGGGGATGGGGCTCGCCCCCCCCCCTTGGGAATGGGTGTAGACAGGAACCTGTCACCTGTCACCAGGTCGAGGTTGTGGTGCATAGAGAGATCAACCAGCAGCTTAGTGATCTTCTATGCCAGCTCGAGGGTTGCATGTCACAACTAGAGCATCAGTCTGGCTCTGCAACTCAGTAGCTAGCCACCAATCAGGGGGTGAAGGAAGGTGCATGACTGGCCCATGTGGGGACCCCTGTCCTACTGTTTCCACTAGGGAGCTCATGGGCTTCCAATTTCACAACACCCCTCCCCATCAAGGTGTTTACCCCCACATGTGTCATATACTGCCCCTGTATGTGTCTTGTTTGTCTTGTCTGTTAACCTACCCAACCTACCTCCCCAAATATACCTACTACCCTACCCAACATCCCACTCTCGACTGAAAAAAAAAAAAAAAAAAAAGGTCAATCTGTTCCCCCACAAAAATCTCCCCAATACATAGCTGTCCATTTCGCATGTGTCCACTGGACACATGTAATCCGGTATAATTGGCATCATAGGTTCATAGATTAGTATTAGGCTAACTGTCCTTGTGGGCCATTTTGAGCCTAGCCAATTACCCCATGTGAGAATCAAACCCTGCATCTTGTGTCTCTAAGGTAAACACCTTAGCCATTGTGCAAAAATCCCACACTCACAACTTATTATCATTGCCTTCACCCTCTCCCAGGGGTTTGAGTGCCCAAATCTACCTCCTAATTCAGTGTATATGCACAGCTGTTGCTGTAGAAGAAATGGACAGCTATGGCCCTTCCTTACACCCTTCCTGCACATCCCTCACTATTTTCCCTACTGTCTTTCCCTCTTTGTGCCCCATTTTTCACCACTTTCCTATCAACCCCTTTTTCTTTTAAAGAAATTAGCATGGCAGCAAGTGGGAGTAATCATTTTTAAGAAGCAGTAAGCAGGTTTAAGTCTGTTTGCACAGGAGTAAGCAATTCCTACACTGGTTAAGCAAATTAGAAACTAACTGAGTATAAGAAACATTAACTGGAAGTTAGCAATGCTTACCGTCACGCAAACCCATGCAAACATGCTTAAAAGCTGTTCAAATGTGCCTTAATCACACTGAATTCAATGGCTTTTGTTCTGTCCAGCTCGAATCCAGGACTCTGGGCACCATAGCCAAAGTGATTTACCACTAAGCCATGTCAGATGTACGTAACCCTGTATTCACAAACATATCATCCAGCCCAGTCATTCAACAGTAGAGAGATTGTATTCCAACATGTAGATGTATCGTGTGTGCGTATGTGTGTAAATGTATATATATATATATATATATATATATATATATATATATATATATATATATTGATATCTAAGCAGATCCACCATATCTATATATGTATATATATATATATATATATATATATAGGGAGATATATATATATATATATATATATAAAAACATATATACATACAAATGCATACATCAGTAGATATATATGTCTACATCTATACGTCTAAATATATACAGCAAGTTATATATATGTAAGCAGATATAAATATATATATACATAAATATATATATATATATATATATATATATATAGGGAGATATATATATATATATATATATATATATATATATATTTATATATATATAAAACATATATACATACAAATGCATACATCAGTAGATATATATGTCTACATCTATACGTCTAAATATATACAGCAAGTTATATATATGTAAGCAGATATAAATATATATATATATATATATATATATATATATATATATATATATATATATATATATATATGGACATAGTTATATTTATGTAAGCAGATATATATATATATATATATATATATATATATATATGTATATATATATATATATATATATATATATATATATATATATATATATATATATATATATCTACATAGGTATAGACGGACATACATCTGTAGATAACAATGGGAACATAAAAACATATATGTCCACATGCACCATTAATGGGGTTTAGAGGACCCAAACAACATACGTCTTCTACGAATAAGTATACCCCCCCACAGCAAAACACGTCCGCCCTGCAAAACACTACCAAGTGTTGCAGATCCCATAACCAGGACCTGACATGACATGAGCACAAGATGTTAACAGTATTCCATCACACCTGTATGATGTCAGGCTTATATCGGTAACATATCATGCAGTACAGTCTGGCTCCCATAGGTAATGTACAATGTGGAAGCTATCAACATCCCTAGGATACATATACACAGACACATATATGCAGATACAGATATACATATATATGTATATATATATATATATATATATATATATACACACATATATATGGATATATAGATAGATATATATATATCTATATATAGCTATATATATATATATATATATATATATATATATATATATATATATATATGTATATATACAGATATATAGATATATAAACCCAGAGATATGTATAGTAAGATACATATGTAGAAGATGCACACAATATGGAACAGTCACTATGCCTTCAGTTAAGATGTTAACAGATGGACACTGTATGAGCCACCCATACAAATGACAATCGTTGCCTGCAACATATACCTACAGAGAGGTCATAGGATATAACACCACACAGAGGTTTGCATAAATGGGAAACCTTTATTTGTGTACTATTACAGTTGTATATGCCATGTCATATAGCTGTTTAGACACTGACATCCATATAAACAGAGTAATGCAACTGTGAAGCAGTTATTCTAATACAGTAGTCTGGAAAGGTTTAGAAATGTTGCTGTGCAGGCCGAGCCCTCCAAATAGTACTACAGTAAAAACAGACTGGGCCACAGGATACCAAACAATCAACAGTAAGTAAAGCAGATGTGTAGTTCAGCAGCCTCTATCTGTACACAATCACTACATGACACAATGGGATGTAACTGTTGTAACTGTTACATAACAATGCATAACTGACACCATTACAAGCACACTGACAAATAGAACAGTCTGTATGGCAGAAGGCAATAGGCCTGCATCAATCCAATTTATGTAATTAATTTCAGTATTGGTGAATTGTATGGTAATGTACATCCAGATACCTTAAGGCAGCTCACCCCTGATACCCCCACATGTTGTAACATCCTAGGTTAGTTATGGTGCACCCCCCAGACTCAATAATACAAGGCCATATACCACTGTTACATGCACTGTCCTCTGGTGTGCATAAGGGCACACATGTATTGTGTAGGTGAAGCCCACACATATTTGTCCCCAGCCCCAATGTATGTGTGGGGGATACAACAGCAGTGGACTGATGACAGGAATGGCAGCATGGCATACTCACAGCCCACTACAAAACAACACCTGACAGCATGTCATAGGTGAAAAGCTTGGTATGTAGGTGGAGGACAGAGGCTGGAACACAGGCCCATATGTGGAGAACTGTTGTCATACACTAAGCAAGTCACTGGTGTCACAGGATAATCTGCAACATACCCTTGGTCAGGGATTTTAGAATGTCAGATGTGCAGCAATCCCAAAGCAGCCATACCACTGGCATATATGGAACCATAATGGCTCTGACAATGGTATGTAATGTAAAAGGCCAGCAATGATAGTGTCCACACAGGGAACATGGCTACAATCACATAGCAGAAAGTGTGGTACAATACAATATCTGTCCCACTGGTAGGTAAGCTGTAGCCATACCTAATAAGTTGTGTGTACAGTTTTTTGAAGCTGATATGGTTGGGCGGGGGTGACAGAGATGTGTATTATGAACTGTGGTAACCTTGCTGTATGAGTTGCTCAGACCTGTTTCCATCTTTATGTCTTTCAGCTAAGATGTCACATGCACACTTGCCCACCCATTCAACAGCAGAGAATGATGTGCTTATATCACATCTGATCCAGCCTTACCCATTGCTGTTTGGCAGGGCTGCCCATGAACAGCAGGAGCGGACCACTCTGTGGAATGGCCTAGTCCACAGGGTTAATGATGTCTGACTACAAAATGGCAATTATGAGCAGGTCCGGCTTCATTGACCTGCTTCGCAATGCCCGCCGGCATGCTGCTGCAGTCCAGGGGTTCACCTCACCACAGGGGGGAAATCATGCCATCCACCCCCCCTGACATGTGTGGATGAGCTCCTTTCCAGCCTCATGGCACCTTCCCATCTGGCCAGTCATCAACCGCTGGACACCTTTGTGGAGGTGGGTGGCACCCACACACTGGCCAAAGAGTGTGCGGGTAAGGACAAAGGGCACATCAGTAAAACACTGTTGTGTATACATCCGCATTGATACAGGTAGATCATGCATGTCTGACATGTAGATATATTGTGTTGCTGCACTATAGTGATAAACAGATGTCCAGATGTGGTAATATTGTGGACATGTACCATTGATGTATTGTAATAATGCACCCACCCAGTAGCAATGCCACAGGTGTGGCCACTGACATTGCATCTCCACCCTCTTTAATAGGTCCCTCCGGGATACCACCAAGGCAGCAACCTGTAGCTGGTGAGTATGGTTTATTTAGATGCTTGCCAACACACCGGACATGTAATGGTGATGGTATATTCCATGCACACACCTAACACAGCTACCCTGAATGCATGCTGTACATATGCACATATTGTTGCTGTGAAATGCACGGCATCACAGGGGCGACCATGATGGGGTATTGGAAGGGTATCTCAGACACCTGCATGATAATTAACATCCTGTCATTGTGGAATGTGTCCACAGGGAGTAACATAATGGTGGGAGACATGGCCTACAGTAGGGACATGTTCAGACCAACACCCATATACAGTACAACACCAGTGTATATACCTGTAGGGCAATGTCAACTACTGCAGAGATACACTATGGCATCATGCATTACAGTAGTCTACATTATCAGCTGGGTCTAGGCTGTAACATGTGGTGTTCAGTGTATGGGACACTTCAAAGTGACACACATGTGTAGGGCTTACTTGTCATGCATCTGCATAAAGGCTGAAGGAGGGGGTGGTGTCAGCATGAAACACCAGTGCACTACAGCAGGGATCCTAAGGATGCTAGGAATGGCTCTATCTGCACATAGTCAGGTTCAGGACCTGTGGCTGCCATAACCGCACCCCCACAGCAATAGTGATGGCAGTGTGTGAACACCATGGGATGTGCAGATGAGAAGATCTTGCAATCATGCAGAATAAGGGGACATGTGTAGTACAGACTGAGCATACACTGGCAAATGCAGATGGCCTATGCTGGTATACCCCTGCCAGGAGTAGTGACTGCTGTAGTACATACAACAAAAGGTGCGATAAACCATCATGGTAAGTGTGTGCACACATATGCCCACATGGTGTGTATGCATCATGGTCAGCAGCCGTACACCTAACACAATTTGTACACACTGCATGTGAATGTACAGGACATATGTCACATATCGGGCTTGTGTACTGCTAAGATACGTGGTGATGTTGTCCCATAGGTGTGTCAAATCAATAAAGGTGTGTACAGCCCCCATAGCCACAGTATGCTCTGATGGTTGTCAGTGTAAGAGTATTGGATTGGTCACACATGGTCTACTGATGTTGAGAGCTGTAAATCAGGCATCAGGCATTCACCAATTACAACTGTCCACATATCATCCCAGGTATGTGTTGCTGAAAAACATAGAGGCTGTGAGCATTAAAGATGCCATAACTGACACAGTACTCCACATTCTTCAATGGGTTGTACACCTGTGAGGTGTGGTGCACAGTACAAGGCAGGGTGCAGAACAGGTGCACAGCAATACTGTGTACATGGGTGCAGTCGTATCCAGGGGAAGGGTCATCGCCTAGTGACACAGCACATTCATCACACACATGTATACTGTTGCTAGCATGGATTGACTATAGCTGAACTACATGCTGTTCTGTACCATATGTTCTGCATGTATCCCAGTTGGATATCCCTGCCATCTGCACATCTGTACAGGGACTGACAGTCATCAGCTTGGCAAGTAGCTAGACAGAAGCATGCGTGTGTTGACAGATAGACATCTGACAACAATATGTATGCCATAACTGCTATATGCAAAAACTGATGGTTATGCTATGCAATGCTAGAAGTCTAAATCTCAAAATGCACTCACTCGAGGCACTCCTTAAAATGGAGAACATTGATATCTGTGCAGTGACTGAGACCTGGTTCAAGGCTTTAGAAAGCACCCCTGCACTACCAGGCTATAAATCATACCACACTTTTCGGCCATGTAACCTGGACCGGAACACCAAAGGCAGAAGTGTGTCCATATTCATTAAGGAAATCCACACCTCCAGGCTAGTTGCTCAGCATAATGCATCCGAGGTTATGCAAGTGCAACTAACTCTGGGAAAAACTGCATTCCAAACTGTAGCTTTCTACAGATCCCCCACCATGCCCCAGGATTCCCACTCATCTTTTCTTGATGTACTGGAAAATATTAGGGTTCAACCAGACACACTAATAATGGACGATTAAAACTACCCAACCATTAACTGGGAAAACTACTCATGTACCTACACCTTCGCTCAACACTTTCTGGAATTCAGAAACTCCAATGCCCTGGATCAATTTTTCCACACTCCCACCAGCGGCAACAATATCATAGATCTAGTCATTACCAACATGAGTGACGGGTGTTCCACACCTGAAGTCAATGCCTTATTGGTCCGATCTGACCATAAGCTAATCACCCTAGGTATTCACATCCTGCCCACACCCTCCATTAAATAAACCATGGTAAAAATTTTCTCCAAAGCCAACTTCATTCTTCTTAAGACAGAAATGGTGAACTTCATGACACCCATGCAGATGGACAATACAGTTACAACTACTGAATCCTACATAATTGCACTTTATAAGCACTTACACAAGTGCATGGATGGTGCTATCCCAAACAGAACCAAGATGCTATCCTTCAAAATAAGGAAGCCAATATGGTGGTCCCCTGCCATAAACAAACTGTACAACAGAAGGAAGAAACTGTTGCAAAAGAGAGTAAAATCCCATGAATGGAGGAGCTCCGTGGTCAGCCTCAGTAAGATGCTGTGATCCCTGATAAAATCCTCCAAAGTTAGTTACAAAAACAAAATTGCCACTGATTCTAAAGACAACCACAAAGCATTCTATAGCTATGTCAAGAATCTCGGTGGCAACACTCAGATCTGCTCTGAGTTACAGCACAATGGCACTAAATATACAGACTCAACTGATATTGCCAACATCCTGGAAGATAGGTTTAGTGCTAACTTTACCACCTCTCACCCTCTAAAGGGCCCATCTCTATGAGGAAGAATGCAAAGTTCCTGTAATCACGGCTGCACGGGTAAAAACCACACTCTCCAAAGCCAAGAACACAGCATCCAGTGGACCAGACAACATCCCAGGCTGCATTCTACATGAACTGCAGAATGAACTGGCACCCCACCTTAGTATCATGTTCAGTCATAGCCTCACCTCAGGCTTTGTACTCACTGAATGGCGTACAGTGACAGTTATCCCACTCCACAAGGGGGAAGCCACCAAGCACCCCAGGAACTACCACCCCATTAGCCTAACGAGCCTGGTCTGCAAGGCCATGGAACATATCATCATGGAACTTATAAACAAAAACATTGGTAATCTCTAAACTCTGTACCCCACCCAGTTTGGGTTTGTAAAAGGCAGGTCATGTCTCCTAAACCTGATAGACTTCTTTGAAGCAGTCACCAAAGCCATAGACGATGGTTAGGTGGTTCACACACCCTGTCGAGATCTTGCCAAGGCTTTTGATACCATCCCCCACTCTGGAATTATAGATAAACTCACAAAACTAGATATAAATCCCTATGTCACAAGATGGGTTGCCAACTGGCTCACTGACAGAACCCACACTGTGGAAGTAGCAGACTCCAACTCTGACTTCAGACCAGTGATAAGTGGAGTACCACAGTGTTCAGTTCTTGGTCCTCTCCTGTTTGGTATCTATGCTTCTGAAGTACAGGCGAACACTGAACGTCTTTGGCTAATGAAGTTCACAGATGACTGCAAACTAGGAGCCATAATCAAAACTCCTAATGATGTGGACATCCTACAAAAGGGCCTCACTGAGACAGATGCCTGGTGTCAAAGCCATGGCCTCAAGCTCAATGCCAAAAAGTGCATTGTTATCCATTTGGTAAAAACTCTGTACCCATGAACTTCAACATAGGCGGTAGTATACTTAACACAAAAAGTGTGATAAGATACCTGGGACACAGGTGGACCGTAGTCTCTCCTTTGATAATCACATCGCTACAGTAGTCATGAAATCCTTCTACATGGCACACCTCATCACAAAAGGTTTCTCATCCAGAAAAAAAGAGGTCATTGTTCCCCTCTACTCATCACTCATTAGACCCATTATAGAGTACAACACCCCTTTTGGTATGTACCTCACAAGACATTTACAACAACTGGAAAGGCAGCAGAAATACCTCACAAAGAGGATTACCAGCCTCAAACAGATGCCCTATGCAGACCATCTCAAAAAACTCCAGCTTTACTCCGTCGCATATCGCCTACTCAGAGGGGATCTCTGCCTAACATACAAAGCTATGTCAAACCCAGAGCTGTTGGACATGCTCCACTTAAAGAAATCCCAATCCCTCTGAGCTACACACTCTAGGGACCTAAACCTTGTCACCACAATAAACAGAACATGCAAGAGGGATAGATTTAGATTCCTGTCCCACAGACTTCCTATACTCTGGAAAAAACTACCTATCTATATCAAACAAAGCTCCTCATTAGCACTCTTCAAGAAAAATCTTGATGATTGGATGGGAAATAGGAAATTCACCCCGGGGATCACGTCTGTGGCTCTGCTAGACAGTGGCACAGGAAAATAATTGTCTTGGGTGGCAAAAGCCAAGGTACCTTTTTGGCTGGGCTTGTATAGGCTCTAGGGTCAATAGCCTAGTACCTACCTATGAACCTATGACTACATGTCGTATGCCCTCACTAACATGTGCTGTACAGATGGTAATCTACAGTTACATTCCACATGATGGATCATTACCCAGTAAGGGGTATATACTGTGACACAGCTCACACACCAGGGATACAACAGGGAGGCATCAGTGTCCAGCCATGCCCGCAGATGTGCCTGTTGTCAGTACTACATTATGCACTCTGCTCTTTACTGGATTAGCACTGTCAACAGTAGTACTGCCATTATGCACTACATGCCAGTGTGACAGCACGTACCCTGGGCTACACCTGTATGTAACACATTCACACAGATAACAGTGCTGTACGGGCCTCATGTATGTCGGTATGTCTGTGTCCCACACATGACACTCATGCCCCTTGCTACTGTAATGACAGCACATAGGTGCATGTATTGTACATGGCATTACATACACTTATTACGGGTTATCAGACTGGGTGGTGTGTCCTAGTTACCAGGGCTAAGCTATGCTTAGCAAGTATCAGCAATGTTGCAATATAATAGCTAAGCTGATTTGCACACTGGTAAGTGATGCCTACACTGTGTAAGCACCCGTACATTTAGCCATAGCTCAGTACTGCTTAGCTTCTTGCAAACCCATGCAAACATGCTTTAAGCAGCACAAAACTGCCTAAACCACTTTGTATCCGACAGCCCTTGTTCTGCCCAGCAAAAAAAATGAACAGCCCTTGAACCCAGGACCCTGTATACTGAAGTCACAACACTTAACCACTACGCCATGACCACAGCTGTTGTTTTACCAATATAGCTGTCAGTGCAAGTACTGAGTAGTATTGAATAATTGCCTTTATTTCCTAAATTGTGTAGTCCTTGTTATTAATATGACTGTTGCATCACATATGTTGTTTTATCATCGTGCACATAACAGTTTCATAAAGTGAGATACATCTGGGAGGGTATACACAACTGTGATGTGTACTCATGACAGGAATATGGTCGTATACATATAATAGATCTATATATGTCTACATGTACATACACATGTATACTCATACATATGTCTGTATACACATCTGTACATCTGTATAGTGCTGCATATATATGGCCATGTGTACATCTATTTATAGATATATATATATATATATATATATATATATATATATATATATATATATATATGGTTCTACCTCACATAAACGAAACACCAAAACACCGAAACCACATAACCGACAGTACAAAACATGCCCGACAACGAAATAACCGATGGTACACAAACAAACCTCATACACTTCACACACCACAATCAACAAACAAAACACATTCCGTCCAAAACCACATATGCAACACAAGCCCCAAAATCCCTACAAACCCACACTAAACCTCACATACACAACTACCTATAACCCTAACCCAAACCCTAACCCTAAGGTCCGTCACTACGCACACTTACCTGGCCATCCCTAACCCTAACTCACTTATCCGCCCATAACCCAAACACAATCACTACCGCACACTTACCTGACCGCTCCCTAACCCTAACTCACTTATCCCACCCCTAACCCAAACACAATCACTACGTGACACTTACCTGACCCGCCCTAACCCTAACTCACTTAACCCACCCCTATCCCCACAGACCGTCAATATCCACACTTACCTTACTCGCACCCTACTGTACGTCACTACCGCATACTTACACAGCCTTTTCCCATGTCGGCATCCTCGGCGTGCTTTCATCCGTCAGGTCTTCTACTTGCGTCGGTCTTCTCTCTTTCGATCTTCTGGGGCTCATGATTTCCGTGTAGATGTTCTGGCGTGTCATTGAAGTGAGGTAGAACCATATATATATATATATATATATATATATATATATATATATATATATATATATATATATATATATATACATATATATATATATATATATATATATATATACACACACACACACACACGCACGCGCGCGCACACATACACACATATATGTGTGTGTATATATATATATATATATATATATATATATATATATATATATATATGTATATATAGATATACGTCTATATAGCTATATATGTATGAACATCCTATGTGTACAGATATGCCTAGTTATGTTGGTATATATGTAGATGTCTATAACTATACGTGCGTACATATCTATTCTGATATACCTACTACTGTCAATATATATTATGTATTTCTATCTGTATATGTGTAGATATATATTGCTCAGTATATGTATCTGGGTGTTTATATGTGTGTATATATATATATATATATATATATATATATATGTACATATACATATCCATCTATATATGTCAATATGTATATGTGTATATATCTATATGGATATTTGGATAATTATATATACATATGTTTTCACCATATGTCCTGAACATGGAGTGTAGTCCTCCTCATCCCCTATAGTCCCACTTCGTAGTGCAAGGGGATGTCAGGTATATATAGCAGGTATATTTGTAGACTACTGCTACTGTAATAGGAATTGTCTTCACAAACATGGTGTGTGTGGGAGGTCACATCTGCTTTTAACATGTGCGGCACTGACTACTGACAGGCATCCTAAGGACATCATAGTACCGCACTGCTACTAACACGTAATGCTCCTGTGGACTACAGCAGAGCTATTGGGTAATGTATGTGGACATTCTGACACACCTTGGATAGTCCAGAGGTGTACACAGAACTCTTTAGTGCAAGACATGTGGACCCAGCCTGACAATGTGGATGTTAACAGCCATGTAGATGTGTATAACACGTAATGACTGGTATACATTTGCCCCTATAGGTTATGCATTCACACACCCCTCTCTGTCCTGACACATACTAACCACTGGTACAGAGGTGCCATGGCCACATACTACCAACTAGATATTGACATACATCTGTACAACATCCCACTGCTAAGTATGACATACATGACTGTTAAAGGAGGACTGGAAGCAGTACATCTGACAAGTATCTGGACATGACATCTCACTGGGTATGTACACTAAGCTGCTAGGCTTAACAAAGCACTGTGCAAGCTATAGGCAGACTGGCTCAACACTGGCCTACATTTTCTATGGGGGAATGTACATGTGCCTGCATATATAGCAGGCTCTATAGGCATGTCACAGCACAGAGTATGATACATCAGTGTGAAAGTGCATAACCACAGTCAATGTGAACACAGCCACAGCCACATATGGTAAGCTAGCGTTATATTACAGTATATGGACTATTTATTCAACACCATCTTCATATGTGCCACTCACACACTAACCCTACATATACTGGGCAAGTACACAGTGTGGTCCGATGCCTGTCTGTGGTATGGGACATGTGTGTGTATGGCCCTACAAACATGTAAGCTGATAGGGTAACATACAGTACTGCAGCGTGTAACATCAAATAGAATGTGACCAAGAACAATGACATCTACCACAGTCTGTAGACAGGCCAAAGTACATATTATCAATACACCCACTGTTGACATTCACCTTATGTACACAGACCTCAGTACTGTACACACAACCACAGAATGTCCAGGTGATGTCATCAAATATGACCCCTACTATACATAACATGTGTAGCAGTCAGATATCTCACGGGCTTGTTATCAGTTATGATGTCACTAATTATGATGTACAGCACATATGCATCTCTTACTGCATGACATATGTACAAAGGTTTACAGAGCTGTGGCTGGAGGCACATACACAGGGCCAATATTGACATGTTGCTGTGATAACCTCATACATTTACTGTTGTAACAGGGTTTGTTGCAACATTTGTCCTATGAGGGATATGAAGTCAGCAACTTTCACGGCTGTCACCATCTGCAGACTGCAATCCTCACACTACCTTCTGCAGTCCACAGATAGATGCTCTGTGGGTAACACATGAAACAAAAGGCACCACACACTGCACAGTCTGCAGATGACCCTATAGATGGGGTTCCCTCATAAACATAGCACTGACATGGCCATTATTAAAACATGTAGGACAGCCATATCCACGCAGACCCTGTTAAAGCAACATTACTCCAAACACAGTATAGCAGCACCTACAGTCTGTAGGCAGGTCAGGCATATCCCCCTCCTGTTTGTTGCACTGTTTCCACAGTGTATGTTGTTAGAGGTAAATCCCCAATCTATCTGAGTTGCTGTTTGCCAAACAACAGAACAAGTTTCTGCTCACAGTGAATGAAAAGGCCCAACACCAACATGATGTTCCTAGATATTGGAGTGTGTTTCCAGGCAATTGGCAGTGGAAATGTTACCACAGCTGTTCCACATGCAATCAGCTAGAGGAGGGCTGCAATTCATGCAGAGACCATCAGCTGATCATGAGCATCAATTAAAATACACATGCTTTTGCCTAAGCAAAGCAGGTGTAGGTCTCCACATCCAATAGAGAGGGAGTGAGGGAGGCAGACAGAGGCAAAGTATAGTCAGGGAGGGGTGGAAGAGTAAAACCTAAGCATGTTTGTGTCACACAACTACCAGCACACTGTATCAAATCCCTGATGACTGTGTAGTGCTATTACATTTCTATGCAGTTATCAGATGTGCCACATAGGTTACAGGCTGAGGAACCCTAAAAATGTATATGTGATGGTGAGTGGCATCTGCAACAAGGATATGGTAGCTATACAGTAGGTGTAGTACACATGCCTGTCTGCATGAACAGGTGCCAGTATCAACACAGCCACACTCTCACAGGGATGCACACACATTGACACACTTGGCAGAGCCAGGAATACAACTCATCACTAGTGAGATTGCCATAACACATTACTGTGCAGGTATCACATGCACCACAGGGATCATACAGAAGTTATATGGGCAAAGGGTATGCGGAGGTGTCTGACATTGGACAGCATGCTTCAGTATCCCAATTGGGGTTGTAGTGAGTTTGAATGTGATCATACACATCATAGAACACACACACACACACACACACACACACACACACACACACACACACACACACTGTAGTACTGACATGCATGGGTGCATTGCTTCACATGTGTGTAGTGGTTGACTGTGCCAGACAGCTATACAAGGCTAGGTGATGGGTAAACCTTGGCATCAGCCCACATGACAATGGTCTGCATTGTGGCACAGGGGTGTAGTTTCTAGAGTTGCCCACACAGGTGGGTATTGTATTCACCATCCAGTCACCTTGTGACTATTGTGTGTGGCCAATGATGTGCATAGCTTGCCATGTATGTGTACCTTAGTCCATGTTATGGATGGTGTCTGGAATGTGCACACCTCCCACATACATGTACAGTGACATGTGGAACTGTACCTGGGGTGTCTGGCCCATGTTGTGTACGCATATTGTTATCATCAGATGTACCAGTCCTGGCCTCATGTGGCAGGAACAGGTAATGGACAGCAGGTTTACCCTTCACCTACATTGATAGCATGATACCAGCATTTCCTGGCGTCAGTGGCATCTGTCCATACAGAGCATGTTTTCAGGCATGGTATGTCCTTTGTGGGTCACATATGATGGCACCACAGGTGTTGCAAGTGTCCAGTGAGAAACATAGGGAAAACGCACTGTCAGCATGTATGTGCCTATTAAACAGATGGGCAGGGTGCCATGCCCACTGTAGCCCAGTGCAATCACACCATGGTTACTATCAGTGGGCAATATGCAGGGTATTACCAACATAGTGGCTGTTGCCTAAGCAAGTATATGTGTGTATGACACATGGGTTGATAGTGTTCTCTAGGTGATACTAGAGTTGCTAACTTTGTTTGCCTGGCCTTGATGTCACATGTAGGGGTATGGATTTGCACTCCAGTCTCTAGGCTATTTCACATTTGTTATCCCTGTATGGTGGACATTGTGATATATACTAAGGCCACCGTATAAGAAATATGCAAAACCCACTCCACATTGAGTCCAGTTGATACACAATCACATCCACCGCCACACAGGATATGACTTACAAACACAGACACACACTCCTGTCATGTCTGGGATTAGAACTCCTACCTAACTAGTATATTAAATTACAACACTATACAGTTACAGGATGCGCCATGGAGATTACTGGAGTACTTCTTCCCCAAAGGTATATTTCACAGTGAATGACATCAGCAGGATTGCCAAAGTAGGGCATTTGAATTGTACTGAGTGTGACTAGCCTCAAACGCATTGCTCCCTACACAGACATAGAAACACACACAAAATATCCACAACTGCCATGTGTGAGAATAGAACCCCTACCAAAGTTCTATATTGCACTACAGCAAGATGCTGTTATAGGACGCACCATGAGGATTGTTGGAGTGCCCCTTCCCCAAAGGTGTATTTCACAGTGAATGACATCAGCAGGATTGCCAAAGTAGGTAATTTGAATTGAACTGAGTGCGACTAACCTAAAATGCATTGTTTTAAAACACAAAAGATACACCAAGGCAGGGAAGCAGATATAATCCAATTTTAATGTAAGCGCTTTCGTCTTGGAATATACCAAGATTTCATCAGACAAAATGTAACAACCCACAAACCATTTTTAAAAAGGTTCCTCAATTAACATTTAAAGAAATAAGTCATTATAAAACCCATGCATTACAACCCCATTTTAAACATGTACATACAAAAAACATGTAAAACAGCATATATATATATATATATATATATATATATATATATATATATATATATATATATATATGGGTCTACTTCAATAACCAAAGTACATTACCGACACCCAGAAGACCGAGACGGAACGACCGAACAGGTAGGTTATCGAAAAGGCGATATTCCGACAGCTGAAAGACCGACAACGGCAGCGTTTGAGCGATCCGTAAGTGTGTGAAAGTGAAAGATTTAGGATTGGGGCGGACAGGTAAGTGTACGATAGTGAGGGATTTTAGGTTAGGGTGTGGGAAAGGTGAGTGCGGTAGTGTCGGACTTAGGGTTCGGTAAGGTAAGTGTGTTAGTGGCGAGTGTAGTGTGGGGAAGGGTTAAGTGTGTTAGGGTTGGAATGCGGAGTGAGTGTGCAATAGTGACAGGCTGAATGTTTTAGGGTGGGTTAAGAGTTAGGGTTAGCGTGCAGGTAGGGTAAGTGCGATAGTGACGGTGTTGAGGTTTAGGGGTGGGTTAAGTGAGTTAGGTTTAGGGTGCAGGTAGGGGTAGTGCGACAGTGACGGTGTTGAGGTTTAGGGGTGAGTTAGGTTAGGGTTGGGTAGTGTCGGATGTTAGGGTTAGGGTTTAGGTTAAGGTTAGTGGATATGTTATTGTGTGCAATGTAGTTGACGTTTTTGTGTCGGTGTAGTGGTGTTCATTTTTTGAGTTGTTGGTGTTTGTCGGTGTTGTGTGTTTTCGGTTGTTTGGGGATTAACTTGTGTCGGTGAATCGGAAGTTCGTGATAGAAAGTAGACCCATATATATATATATATATATATATATATATATATATATATATATATATATATATATATATATATATATATATATATATATATATATATATATATATATATGTAAATCTAGAAAAAGCCCTTACCAATAAATTATCTCAATAAAGCCTTTAATTTTAAAACACAGCCTATAGAGGCAACCTCATTTAATCCAGGCTATCCAACAGCTTTTAAACAGAGGATCCAGAATAATTATTTTTCCTCCAATTTCAATTGCCAGGGACCTCCCCTCACATTAGGCTTAATTTGTTCAATAACTGTAAATTTAAAATGATGTTCTGGGAATTCATGAACGTGCCTAAACAAAGCATTAGACAGTGTTTTTCTTTTTAATGTCATAGCAATGTTCATAAATGTGGGTTCTGAGTTTACGCTCGGTGTTTCCTATATAGAAAGCCAGGCAATTCTGGCACAAGGCCCCATACATAACACCAGTGCTATTACAGTTATATTTACCACAAATATGTAAAAATGATCCATTCAAACAAAAAAAGTTCTCCAGTGTCAATGTGTGTTCAATAACTACAGAACCCGCACCTAGACATCTGCCAAACCTTTTGTTCATCAGCTCTATGTTTCAATGGTCTTTCCAACAAACTTTTTAAATTATTCCCCTTCCTATAAACAATCAAGGGTTTTTGACTAATTTTAGATCTAAAACTACTATCTTCCATCAAGATAGACAAATTTTTATATAAAATATCTTGTATTACATATAAGTACACAGTAAATGTAGTAATATAGGATAATCTAAAATTCCTTTCTCCAAAAATTTCAGCATTCACTACAGTATGCACTGAGGTCATAATACACTGGTATTTTTTGAAAAGATGTGTGAATTTGATTTGAGATTTCTCTTACAAGAGAGAGAGAGATAGGAAGGTGTCCTATTGGAATAGTGAAGAATATGACTTGATTAATCATGTTAGACAACTACCAGTGAGGGTTATTCAGCCGGACAAGGGTGGGGGTGCTGTAATTATGGATTATCATGATTACATTGAGAGAATGTATACAATTATTTTTAGTGATAGGTACAGACAAGTATCTAGGAATGAGTTAAATGTAGCCTATGCTAGAATTTCAACTCAACTCAGTGACATGTTATTAGAGCAGCGTATTACATTGGATGAATATAAATTTTTAAAAGTTCAATTTCCAGTTATTCCTACTATTTTCGGCCTGCCGAAATTGCATAAAGATTTAAATAATCCCCAATGCACCCCATTGTTGATGCTCACAATTCCATTACATCTGCTATTTATGTATTTTTAGATAAAAAATTGAAAAGTCTTTTAAAACAAGAAGAACATCTATGCATTGATTCTTGGGATTTTTTGGCAAAATGCGATAAAATGTTTTTTGATCCTAATTATTTTTTCTCTACGATAGATATTAAAGACTTGTTTTCCTGTATTCCACATGATGTAGGGTTGGATTGGTTCCAGGATTACGTGGTTAGGAAAGGGCTAGTACAAGACCATGTAAATTTATATGTTGAATTGTTGGAACTTGTTCTTAGGAATAATTACATTATATTTGATGAGCAATTATTTTTTGCAAAACAGTAGGGTAGCCATGGGGGCAGCATGTGGGTCTTTGTATGCGAACATTATAATGTGTGAATGGAAACGCTGATATGTGTTTAATCACCCCTTATTTGAATATTGTGTTTTGTATGTTAGATACCTTGATGATCTGTTTGTTATTCGGAAGGGGGATATGACTGGATTTAATGAATTCATGGATTTTATTAATTCATCCACTATGTTCCTGGAATTCACTCATGTTGTGGATTTTGAAGTCATTAATTATTTATATATCCAATTAACTAAAGATCGGGCAAATAGTAGATATGTGTCCACTATATATAGGAAACCAACTTATTCCAATTCCTTTCTCCATTTTTCTTTTTTTTCTAGTTGTCACCCTAGGACCCATAAAAAAGCTGTGGTAAAGGGCAATTCGTTAGAGCTGCCCATATGGTATCTACTTTTGAAGATTTCTTAAATGAATGTTCACTGTTGGAAGAAATGTTTATTAGGCGAGACTATCCTGTGGACTTTGTTGGTGACATCAAGTTAGAAGTTATTAACCATTCTACTGTTTTTTATAGTCCTATTTTAAGTGTTAAACATGTGAATGACAGCAATATTATGACCTCAGTGCATACTGTAGTGAACTCTGAAATTTTTGGAGAAAGGAATTTTAGATTATCCTATATTACTAAGTTTACTTGTGGACTCATATGTAATACAAGATATTTAATATAAAAATTGGTCTATCTTGATGGAAGATAGTAGTTTTAGATCTAAAATTAGTCAAAAACCCTTGATTGTTTATAGGAAGGGGAATAATTTAAAAAGTTTGTTGGAAAAACCATTGAAATATAGAGCCGATGAACAAAAGGTTCGGCAGATGTCTAGATGCAGGTTCTGTAGTTAATGCACACACATTAATACTAGAGAGCTTTTTTGTTTGAATGGATATTTTTTACACATTCATGGTAAATATAACTGTAATAGTACTGGTGTTATGTATGGGGCCTCGTGCCAGAATTGCACGGCTTTCTATATAGGAAAGACAGAGCGTAAACTCAGAACCCACATTTATGAACATTGTTATGACATTAAAAAGAAAAAACTGCCAAATGCTTTGTTTAGGCAGATTCATGAATTCCCAGAACATCATTTTAAATTTATAGTTATTGAACAAATTAAGCCTAATGTGAGGGGAGGTCCCTGGCAATTGAAATTGGAGGAAAAATAATTATTCTGGATCCTCCGTTTAAAAGCTGTTGGATGGCATGGATTAAATGAGGTTGCCTCTTTTGGCTGTGTTTTAAAATTAAAGGCTTTACTGAGATAATTTATTGGTAAGGACTTTTTCTAGATTTACAATTATATATATATATATATATATATATGTATATATATACATATATGCTGTTTTACATTTTTTTTGTATGTACATGTTTTAAATGGGGTTGAAATGCATAGGTTTTATAATGACTTATTTCTTTAAATGTTAATTGAGGAACTGATGTCAGACCTTGGGTTCTTCTTAAAAACGGTTTGTGGGTTGTTACATTTTGTCTGATGAAGTCTTGGTATTATCCTAGATGAAAGTGCTTACATTAAATTGGATTATATCTGCTTCCCTGCCTTGGTGTATCTTTTGTGTTTTAAAGCATTTCCTCTTCAGTTTTTGTGACTAAAATGCATTGTTCCCTACACAGACATAGAAACACACACAAAACATCCACAGCTGTCATGTGTGGGAATAGAACCCCTAACAGAGTTCTTTACCACACTACAGCATGATGCTGTTATAGGACACCCCACAGGGATTGCTGGAGTGTCCCTTCCCTAAAGGTATATTTCACAGTGAATGACATCAGCAGGATTGCCAAAGTAGGGCATTTGAATTGTACTGAGTGAGACTAGCCTAAAATGCATTGCTCCCTACACAGACATAGAAACACACACAAAACATCCACAATTGCCATGTGTGGAAATAGAACCCCTACCAGAGTTCTATATCACACTACAGCATGATGATGTTATAGGACACACCATGGGAATTTCTGTAGTGCCCCTTCCCCAAAGGTGTATTTCACAGAGAATTACATCAACAGGATTGCCAAAGTAGGATATTTGAATTGTAGTGAGTGTGACTAGCCTAAAGAGCATGGCTCTCTACACAGACAGGGACAGACACACACACAGTTGCCATATTATCCAAGATGAAAGTGTTTACATTAAATTGGATTATATCTGATTCCCTGCCTTTGTGTATCTTTTGTGTTTTAATGCATTTGCGCTTCAGTTTTTGTGACTAAAATGCATTATTCTCTACACAGACAGAGACACACACACTCTTGCCATGTCTGGGATTAGAACTCCTACGTAACTATTTTATCGCACAACAGCAATACACAGTCATAGCACACTCCATGGAGATTACTGGGCGACAACTTTCCCAAAGGTGTATTTGAAGGTGGATGACATCAGCAGCCTTGCCAAAGTAGGGCATTTGAATTGTAGTGAGTGTGACTAGCCTAAAAAGCATGACTCTCTACACAGGCAGGGACAGACACACGCACAGTTGCCATGTCTGGGATTAGAATGCCTACCTATTTTATCACACTATAGCAGTACGCAGTTATAGGATGGGCCACAGAGATTACTGGGCTATAATTTTCCCAAAGGTGTATTTCAAGGTGGATGACATCAGCAGCCTTGCCAAAGTAGGGCATTTGAATTGTAATGAGTGTAGCTAGCCTAAAAAGCATTGTTCTCTACACAGACAGGGAGAGAGAGAGAGACACACACACACACACACACACACACACACACACACACACACACACACAGTTGCCAAGTCTGGGATTAGAAGTCTTATCGATTTTATCACACTATAGCAGTATGCAATTATAGGATGTACCATGGAGATTACTGAGCTACAACTTTCCCAAAGGTGTACTTCAAGGTGGATGACATCAGCAGCCTTGCCAAAGTAGGGCATTTGAATTATAGGGAGTGTGAGTAGCCTAAAAAGTATTGCTCTCTACACAGACACACACACACACACGCACACACACGCACGTGCACACACACACACACACACACACACACACACACACACACACACACACACACACACACACACTTGCCAAGTCTGGGATTAGAACTCCCACCTAACTATTGTATCACACTACAGCAGTACATAGTTATAGGACATGCCACAAAGAATACTGGACTACAACTTTCCCAAAGGTGCATTTCAAGGTGGATGACAGCAGCCTTGCCAAAGTAGGGCATTTGAATTGTAGTGAGTGTGACTAGCCTAAAAAGGCACTGCTCTCTACACAGACAGGGACACACAGACACACATGTCTGGGATTAGAACTCCTACCTAACTATTTTATCACACTACAGCAGTACACACTTATGGGAGGCGCTATGGAGATCACTAAGCTACAACTTTCCCAGAGGTGTATTTATAGGTGAATGACATCAGCAGCCTTACCAATGTATGGAATTGGAATTGTAGGGAGTCTGGCTAGCCTAAAAATATTGCTCTCTGTACAGAGACAGACACACACACAATTGCCATGTCTGGGATTGGAACTCCTGCCTGACTAGTTTATCACATGACAGCAGTATGCAGTTATAGGATGTACCACAGAGATTACTGGGCTATAATTTTCCCGAAGGTGTATTTCACAGTGGATGACTTCAGCAGGCTTGTCATAGTAGGGCTATGGGAAAGGCAGTGTGTGTGTGTGCACATAGGCCATAACCCATTCATCTAGAGGTTGACACACCACATGTGGGCACACACAGGGTCATATTCCACAGATACGTGTATACAGCTGCTAGATGACTACTTTCTTGTACAGTCATGTTGCACAGCTACCACTTGCACCACATAGTCTGTAATGCTGACAGATACCCGTGGCTAGTATCTACAGTGAGTGACATCTGAACCTCATGTGGTTGTGGGCCTTTGGCTGTGTGCTGGGTGGGACAGGCCTGGATGGCTCCTTCTCACAGTCACCCTCATACACACATCTATGTCCTTCTATGTTTGGCTTATTATAGTGCATTGTCCTTAGATATATGTCTGTATTCCTATCCACTGTGTGTGCAAAGCATGAGTGGTGCTTACTTAGGAGTGTCTGCACTAACATTTGTGACTGCCAGATATGTCTGGTCCACTGGTGTTTGCAGACATGGCCTTCATTTGTTTGTGTGTGAGCATGCCCAGTATGACCTTTCAGTATGTTGTTGACTGACATTGCCTTCATTTCTCCAAGTGTTGAACATGCCCAGTATGCCCGTCTGTATTGAATGTGTGGATCAGGTCCAGGTAGTTTGTACTGTAGTGCAGACCTTTGTATTGTACACTTACATGTAGCATACTGCTTCTGCAGGGTATCCGTTGATCATTTGGCAATATGGGGATAAACAGTGCAGGGATAGTGTACACTGTAGGTGATTGTGTCTGTGCTGCTTCAGCTGTGTGGTACTGCTGTTAGTAGAGATATTCAGATGTGAACTGTTATACACAGTGATGTTTTCTGTCCTCTTGTACTGTTAGGTGGACATTCTTGCTCACAGTGATTTCCTGGGGGACAAGAGTGACTGCAGCTGCATCTGGTATTGTGGGCAGAAACCTACATATTCATGGTAAGTTATGCCATTCTGTAGGGGGAGCTGCAGACACTTGGTGCTGGGTTTGTGTATCCCGTTCAGCACCCTGGTACAGTACTGGCAGAGGATCCCATACTTGTATTCCCATCAACATGACAGTATGGGCTTATCTTGATTTGGCAATGTCTCACAGCTGTACAGATTTCAACAGGTCAGCCAGGGGTAGGGGCCATGGGTCAGGACATTTACCTATTGTGGTATACGGGCAGGTGTGTAGCCACTCATGTATGTATTTGCAGCCAGGGATAGTGTGCTCACACAGCTTGGTGTCAGACCCTGCATATTACATTTTGCCCATGCTCTCACCCTCCCCCATTATTCTAACCTCTTCCATATATTATGCGTACATTCTCTGATACTTTCCCTAAGGGTATCACACCATCACAGGTGTGTGTTAGTGTTGGTCCACAGTTCATTCAGTGGGACATGGTGGACATGTTACTGTGGTTTGTCCACATGGCCTTGCATATGGCTTATGTGGAGTGTGTTATGTTGTTATGTGGGTGTCCATGACATAACGTGCATTGGCAGTACATGTGAGACACAGGCTTTTGGCAGATGCCTGTGGGACTTTAGGTGTTGCTGCATGTCTGATGTGGCAGGTCTTTGCATTCTGTCAGTCCTACAGTCCCAGACCACCATACAGTATATTCCCCTGGGGTGACAGGGTAGGTGTGATAGGTGTTCATGCCAGTACCTTCTAACAGTCTTGATCAGGTGATGTGGATGCTGGCAGGGTGTTATCTATAGCTAGGGTCACACCTGCATGAGACACCTGCACTGCATGCTGCAGTCTTCTGCTATTGCCGTATACAGGTGGGGTCTTACTTTATCCATTCCTCACAGCAGGGATATGACCAGAGAGGTGCCTGTGGGTGATGTTTGCATGAGCTGGGTGCATGTGTGCTATGGACACTACTTGCATCTGACACACAGATGTGCACTGGGCATTCCAGTTATGCTTGCATGTGCAGGTACATCAGCTGTTTCCCAATACATCAGTCTTACCTCCTTTGTGATCTGTGAGTGTTTGGGCAGACAACACCAGTATCCCCTACTGCAGGACCAGATAATGTGATGCATACCTATATGTACTTTTCTAAGAGTGTGTCCATTTCACAGTGACAGAATATATACTGTATGTCTGGGGTACTTTCCACTGTGCACTGCTTGTATATCTAGACCAACAGCCATGCCATGTCAGTCTTTCAGATGGTGACACATATTATCACCATACATTTGCAATGGCTTACTGCTAGCTTGTATTATACTGATGGGTATTGTATATGGCACTGCAGTTGTGAGGACTTGTCCCTGTCATCAGCAGTAGTGAGCAATGGCCACCAGGCTTACCTCAACATGCATACATAGCAAAAACTCTTACACTATATGGGACACACACCAACCTAACACACACATACCTGCATATTATGAGGATGCTACAACCTATCCTGCTACCTTGGCCACTTCTGTGCATCTGTGTTTCACTGTTATTATACCTACATATACATGTTACTACATTTCTACATAGGGTTGTGGGGGGGGCACACCTGACTGTTACAATGTGTGTACATCACATTGGGGGGGGAGGCACACCAGACCATTACTACATAATTAAGTAGGGTTGTGGGGGAGCACACCTGACTGTGCATTCCTACACAGGATTGGGGGTGGGCACACCTGACTATTTCTACATATCTACACAGGATTGGGGGGCACACCTGACTATTTCTACATTTCTACACAGGATTGGGGGGCATACCCGACTGTTACTACATTTCTACATTGGATGGGGGGGACACCTGACTATTTCTACAATTCTACACAGGATTGGGGGGCACACCTGACTGTTTTTACATTATTACATAGGATGGGGGGTACACCTGACACTTGTACACATTTGCTATGACTGTACTGGTATGTCAGGTACTCCATTTCATTCTGTATTGTAGCCTATCATGCTGAATAGAGGCATATCAGTGTACTAAGATCTTAGCTTTGATTGACCTGCATATTAGTTTCTGACTTCCTCCCCTTCAGAACTAATGTCCCACTGCCTGACCTGCTGTAATCTGTCTGTGTAGGCCTAGGGGGGGTTACCCATAGGCATCATTCAGAGGCCATAGCACATCCTTTGTTTGTGTTTGTCTGCACCTGTCCTGCTGGCTGTGACTGTTGTTGGGTATGTGAACCCACTGACTGGCATGTGTGAGTCACTTACCTTGTGGGTGTGTGCAGGGATGCCTATGTCGGATGCACATAGTACACTCCCTACACATGACTTGAGCACAGGTAGTGTCATGTATGGCATCCCTTTTACTGTATGTGAGAGTCAGAGAAAGGTGTTATTCCCTGGGTCCCTCCTGTGTCAGTGTATGTGCTATGTGTTGCCTCTTTGCCTTCTGCCTAGTGGGGCAGGCTGTGGTTGTTCCTCCTCTGAGTCACTCTGTGCCTGTGCAGGCCTTTGCAATGGTAGGGGGTTGTGTGGCCCTGCCTCATGCTGTTCCTGCTGCAGCTGTTTCCACAGGATCATTTTGTGTAGCATGGCACATACGATGACAATTTGGGACATGTAGCTGGAGAGTACTGGAAGGCTCTACCGGATGTGTCCCGGCACCGGACCCATGACTTGAGCATCCCAAACCCATGCTCTACTATAATTCTGGCCTGTGCGTGTGCCTCATTATGGAGTTCTTGCTTGGGTGTGTGTGCATTTCTGATGGATGTCATCAGCCACGGCTCAAGTGCATATTCAGCATCCCCCACTAGATGACCGTGAAGGATGTCCCCATTGGCAAATCTCTGGTACAGCTGTGTCAGATGCCAGATGTGGGAATCGTGACAGCTTCCAGAGCAGCCAGCACACACATTCATTATTACATCCTGCGCATCGCATATGACCTGGCAGTTGATGGAGGTGAAGCCCTTGCAGTTGTTGTTTCCCCTACCCCACTGATGATGTGCTGCTTTGATGCATATGTGTACGCAGTCTATAGCACCCACTACATCAGGGTGTTCTGCTATTTGATGGAACAGTTGCATATTGCTGGCCAATGCCTCATGGGTGTTGGGGAAATATATGTGCTCATGGACATGTGCTGACATGGCATCTGGGAACTTGTGGAGTACCCTGGATGCTGATGCCTGTGAGATTCCCATCATATCACCATTTGGCATTTGGAAGGTACCTGTAGCTAGCATTCTTAGGCCTACATATACCTTGACATCCACTGGGATGGGTTCCCCTCTGTTAGTCCTGTGTGTGAGGCGTGGCCGGCACAGCTCAACAATTTGCTGTAGGAGGTCCCTGTCCACCCTATAGTGCTCCACTATCTCCAGCTCATGTAGCCCCTGGTAGGTTACCCTGGGTCTGTACTCTCTTCTCCGTCTCCTCACTGTGGGTTGGACAACAGCATTCACATCCTCACCACCCTCAGCCTCTTCCACAAGTTATTGTATGATAGCTATTGCAGCCCCTATCATTTTGTTGTTTTGTTTGTTAAAGGTTCCCTGCTTCTATACACCGGTGGTGTAGAGTGTGGGGAAAAAAACAGAGGGTAAGGTGTTTGCATAGTTTATAGTAGTGTTCTGGGCTGGGCTGCTGCCTGTGTAATTGGCTGACTCTGATACATTTCACCAGCCAGCTATGCTAGTTCTCCTAGATTACTTTCCTACTGCTGTTTTCCCTTCCCATTGCCTTCCTGTTTAAGCCCGGGGGCGTGCTGCATAAAGAGAGTGCTCAAATGTGCACAGAGATGCTATTTCCTGGTTTAACTTTTTTTCCCCCCTTTAAAACCTGGTGCACAGTATGCACACTCAGTTAGGTAATGTAAAGAGTGCTAGGCAGCCTTAGACACACACCCTTTCTTAGCTGTGCTTAGCTAGGAGCAAACCTGAGCCACAGGGCTCCAATCTGCTTACAGTATGCCTGACACACCTCCCCATGATGTCAGCTAACTCCAAGGCTTGCATCAAGCTATTCCTGCTCTTACACTGTTGGGACCTAACTAGCATGCTGGGGAAAACTGGGATTCACTAGCATTCCCCTTATTTGCATTGGATTGCCTGCTAATGCATAGTTACATGTCTCACACTGATTCTCCCCCCTTAGCAACCACTACTCACTGGCCATGTTGTCTTCTGCCTGCCATTGACTTTAATGGCAGAATATTGATTTTAGTTAGAATGCTTATTTTAGGTTTATTTTCTTATTTTCCCCCCAATCCTGTTTGCGTGCCGCTGCCCAAAGTTTAAACAGCTGAAATCGTCTAAAGAAAAATAAAAGTTGATTTTTTTTTTTTTAAGCTGTTTGCAATGCCAATGACCTTATACTTGGCCATTGGTATGCTTCCTGACTGATATGCAGCCTTTATTTGAAGCTGTCACAGCTCTGTTTTGGATTTTTCAGAAATGTACTCGGTTACTAACCCAGTACATTTCTGCTGATTACACTAGTCCTGCATGGCTGGTTTCAAACTTCATGGATCGCAAATTCACCTCATTTGCATGGATTTCTCCTGCAAATGGGGTGATTTGCATACAGGGGCTTAGTCTGTGCAGTACTAATGCAGGTGTGCTTGTGCACGCCCCCTGCAGGCTATTCCTGGATCGCACGGAAGACATATTGCCTGCTAGAGCTCCTGCACAAATCCTGCATGCCATGCAAGGCTTGCAGCATCTGTAGGATAGTAAACACTGTAACTATTATGTTTGTAATATTTTAAAAACAACTTACAATATCTCAGCAACCACTGAAGTTGCACACATGTTGTTAGCAGCAGTTTATTTATTTAGCTGAGAGCTTTTGTATGAGTTAAGGAGTTCTGTTTGTGTTATTTAGTTGTTGAGATATTTAGAAAAATGTAAAAATTATATCTATATAAATTAATATCATAAAAACAACAGTTAATATATATTTTACCTGCACTAGACAGAGGTCAAATATTAATGCAGTTGAGTTTGTCATTGTGTACGCTTTAAGATGAAATCTTTCAAAACCTTGTACATTGCACGGTTTTGGAATTATTGATGCAAATATGAACAAGCAATGTTTGACACCTAGATGTGTGAATAGGAATTAACTACAGATGCACCTGGAGGTATCACATGGATGTAATGAATAAAGATGGCTTTTCTAAAAAAATTAAGATTTTAATGGCTTCTATTGTCTGGAGGAAGAGAGTTCTAGACTGCTGACGTGAGTCTGTAAAAAACTCTTTCAATAGTGGGAAGTATAAAGTGAGACCTGAAAAAGGTGCATGTACCACGCAGTTGAGCATACAGTGATCAATAATACTTAAGATATGAGAAAATGGCAGATACATGTCTTAATCTAGATAAGACATTTCTTTGTTACTGACTGCAAAGACAAAAAGGAGAAGGAGAAGAATAAATGATTAGCTATGTAGGAAACATGAGCAATACGATGCAATGCAAAAATTAAATGATGCAGAAATGAACGGGAAAAGAAGGGACTGAATCAATGGGATGCAATGATTCGAAAGGAAATGGATATGTCTATTCACATGGGTAGGTCAGCATAATGGGACAGAGAAATGTCTTAATGAGAACATTTCTCTGGTGCCAATATTAAAATTAAGAGCAGCCAGATTATAACTTACTTAGTTTTAATATAACATGATAAATGTACTGATTTTCTAAAGTTCTTTATAAGGTCATACATTATTTATCATCTACACAACTAATTTTATATTTAATTTGCTTGTAACAAAAATTGTTTGCATCCTTGGTCTTTGGAGTGTTCTGAATGTTTTAGTGACTGAGGATACCCCTATCTGATTCACATTTATTTGGTACTGTTTTTGGGGTTTGTGACGGCTCTGGTTGTTATGGCAGTCAATAACAGTGAAGCTGGAGAACTAAAAGTTAAGGGCTGCAAGATTGTAATGTGTAGATTGGGCAATATTTATATAAGTTTTTTAAAAAAAAAAAAACAGTTTTTACAGTTTTAATAAAAATTATAATAAAATTATTATAAATTTTAGACTTTAATATTTAGGATAATAAGGTTTATGGATATTGTTTTATACATGTTTTTAAATGAGAACACATGACAGTTTACTTCAGTGCTGTGCTTGCATGGAGTTTAATATACTTTTTTTTGTTCTGTCTCTTTAAATTTTCTTTAAGTTGTTAATAGCGTTGAGGCTACTCAGTTTGATTGCAGATAATAAAAAGGGGTGTGAGTTTAGTTCCGGTGCTCATTTCTGATGAAGTATTGTGATGAAAACGTACATAATAATCTAGTGGCATTAAATACCAGAAGTGTCTGCCTTTTATTCATTTGGGATTATTTGTGGCTGTACATCTACTGGAGTTGTTTGCATCCTCGGTCTTTGTAGTGTTCTAATTTTATCTTTATTTACTCAGTATGCCAATTGTTATTCATTTATATAGTCTCTCTCTCTCTCTCTCTCTCTCTATATATATATATATATATATATATATATATATATATATATATATATATTGGTTAGAATAGTCCATTCTTTTCTATTAATATGGCGCGCATTTGTAGTATGACTATTATTATTACTATTATTATTATTATGTGTAATAGTGAGTTGTTTCTGGTTTATGAAATAGGTAGGTTGTTTGTTTAGGACTGTATGTTAAAGAGAGGCATTATATTCATAGAAATGGTATTTATTATTACTGACAGTTTTTTCACTAATTGTCTTTGAAGAAAATTATGTCTTTAATCAATTGGTCATAAAAGTAGGAAAATTGGGTTGGGTCAACATCTGATGAAGTCCTTGTAGCAGGATGACAACACTGTGTGGTTTCTAGTGTTAATGTTTTGCTGTAATGTAATAACTCAGCTGACAGAGGAAATAATGTAATGTTATGGTGGCTGTGCAGATGGGTGACATGTAGGCTAGCATTCTACTCCTGAGTTTGGTTTTCCATGGGCATTTAGGCCAGAAAGATCAAGAGAAGACGAAAGAGTGATTTCTGAAGTGTTTTTGTTGAACCAAGGAAATTTAACTGTAGAGGGAATAGTACTAATTCCTCATAGAAACATATGGCTAAAATGAAAGCTAGTGTTAACAATGTGGACCTTGGGGTTTAGCTGTCCAAAAATGTAGTTTCCAACAGTGTTTGCAACCAGTCTGTGAGGACTCATTTGTCAAGACTTATGAAATAATTGTTAATAAATTGTATGACTTGATATTTAAATATAAACCCCTCAGTTTAGACAATAGTTATCTAAAAGAATGTATTAACAGGCCTATTGTTCCAAAAGGGCTACAGGTGTAAAGTACCGAATTAATGTGATAGAGAGTTCAGATTTCCACAAAGTACTGATAACTATTTTGACAATTGCAGCTTTGAAACTATAAAAAGTATAATTAAACAGAAGGAAAAAGATATGAATAAATTATACAAACAAATACAATATATCAATAATAAAACTGTGAATGATCTTTTGTTTCAGATAGAGGAAGACAATAAAAAATACCAGGACATTGCAGTTGGAATAGACAACAAATGTGCTATGATGATGAAGAGAAAGGCTAAGAAATTAGAAAGGGATAGGGTTGAATATGAAGAGAATAGAAGCTACCTGAAAACTATACATTTCAAAGATAATAAAGATTATTATTAATCATATCAGGATTCAAGAGGAGAAAGACAGCAACAATACAGGACACATGAGGTAAGGAATGAGTCTTTTAACTTGTATAACCCTTTAGATTCCCCTCACTGAGAAGGTCTGAAAGATTAAAAAACAAAGACCATATTACAGGTACCCACATGAAAGAGAGAGCTAGAAGGGAGATAAGCCCCTATTATGACCCTATGTACAGAGAGGAAGACGTTAAGAGTTTTTTTTAAGACATTGATGATGTGAATATAAGGCAAGAAGTAAATAATTACATTTGCAGCAATTTTACTATTTTCAATTATAGTGTATTAGATATCAGCAAAACCTTTCTGATTTCTTTTCTAAAGGTTTAAAATTAATTCCTAACAATAAAAGTAACATTAGTAAAATACTTATTGATTTAACATTATTCACCAGAAAAAATAACCTTAAATTAATTTTTTTCTAATAATAGATTTGGAACAGAATCTAACAGACTTAGAAAGAAAGGTACATTCACCCCCCCCCATTCCACCCTCAATTAAAGCATGTTCAAGCTGTGGTTGAAAAAGAAATCAGAAAATAATTAAAACATAATAAAGTATATTTTAATCTTTCTCCTGAAGAGAAAAAATAAGTTAACGAATTAAGAAAGGATAAAAGCATATGTACCAAGAGACCAGACAAGGTGGTGGAATGTTTATTATGGATTGTATGTGTTACACAGGTAAAATAATGGACATCTTAAATGATGGGGACAGATATCCTCATGTGTCCAAGAATAAAATTAAACTGGCCTATTCCAGACTAGATTATTAGTTAAATGATTTGTTAATGGAGGAGACTATTGATTTAGACACATTTAATTTTTTACATTCTGACAAGACCGTTATACCATCCATCTTTGTCTATAAAAGCATGTCAGCTCCACCTTTAAGACCCATAGTAGCTGTTAGTGGGTGAAAGACACATTCTCTAGCTAAGTTTATAGACCATAAACTTAAGGTCTTGAAAGCTGATGGATTTATGTTGAAGGAGAGCAACAGTTGGAGGACTCATGAGATTTTTTTAAAGGGGATAAACAAAAAATTTTATGATGACAATTTAAAGTTTCTGACAATAGATATAGTGGATTTTTTTTCAGTTATCCCCCTTGAAATTGGGCTGGAATGGTATGAGGAAGCTTTGTCTGAATAGGGCGGTTTTAACTCCAACGATTATAGATTAAATCCAGCTTTAATGAAGATGGTATTAAAAATAACGTTTTATACTACAAGGGAGAATATTATAAACAGAAAAATAGTGTGGTTATGGGGATCATGAACTCCCATGTATGCAAATCTGGTTCTCAGTACCTGGAAATGAAAATACATTTTTAACTCTTCCTGTATAAAATACTGGAATATATATATATCAGCAGTACCTGGATGACATTTGTATTTTTTGGCCAGGTATTGAGAACATTTGAAAGTAATTCATTCACTACATAGAGGCAATTACAGAGTTTCTGAAGTTTAGTTATATTATTTCTTATGAGTTTGTTAATTATTTAGATGTGACATAAAGTAGAGGCTAATAAAACATTAAAACCTTTCCTGTACTGAAAGGAAACTTTTTCTAATTCCTATCTTTATTATACCAGTTCACACCCCTACAAACAAAACAGGAGTTTTGTTAAGGGGCAGTTCATCAGAATTTCCAGAATGGTTTCCAAAGAGGTTGTTTTTCAAGAGAATGTGAAAAATTGAAACAAATGTTTTCGGAAAAGAAATATCTTAAGAAATGAATTCATGACATTATTTTAGAAGTTAAGGAAGGTAGACATAGTAAATATTCACCTATAATTGGAATACAGGATATTAATATCAGACATAACCAGATTTTAAAGGAAACCACCTGGGATGAATTACATGAGGCAAGAGGATTACCTTACAATGAAGTTTTGTTATGAATTACAATTCAGAAGCAAATCTCATTAACATTTCATTTATAGGAATTGGAATATGTTTTTTAGGTTTTCAGATGTGGAAGGGTAATTTACATACCCTATCAGATACATATACAGAAAAGGTTTTAACATTAAAGGCATTTTAGAAAGTAGAAAAAGTACTAATAGTTTTTCTAATAAAAGAAAATGGGGACCTTTAAATGTGGGAGGTGTGCTCAATGTCCATTCATAGTTAATAGTGAACACCTATATATTCCTAGCAGAGACACATATATTTGCAGTAATAAGTATTCTAACTGTAATATTAAATGACTGATATGTTTGAGTTTATGTACAGCATGTTATGCATTCTACATGGGAAAAATAGAGGGTATGCTGAAAAGAAGAATATATTAACACCTTTATGATGTTTAAACACACCTTAGCTTGTAGCCAGGCGTCATTTAAGGTTTTTTTTTTTTGTAGTAGAGAAGCTTCCCATGACCTCAGGGGAGCCCTTGGGAAACTAAAATAGAATATAAGGAAGTTTATTGGCAAATAGTATTAGAAACAAATAGACCTCTGGCTTTTAATGTGAATATTTCTCTGACACCAGTATTAAAATTAAGAGCAGCCAGATTGTAACTTCCCTAGTTTTAAAATAACATGATAATATGTACTGATTTCTCTCTTGCAGTTGGATGGAGTGTTTTGGTGTTTCTTTGGTGCTTTTTGCAGATTTGCACATTGCAACACTGTATATGTTTTAAATATTTAGTCATTCTTGCTTATGTTTTTTTAAGATAGTTTTTTAGACAGCATTTTAAAACTTTTTATAAAGCTTTTTCAAAGTTATTGATAAGGTCATAAATTATTTAAAAAACAAACAAAAAAGGCAGACACTGGATTTTCAAGTATAAAAGGTTAGCGCTTTCATCAAGTTTTATTCCTCTTAACTCCTTCAGACAAAAGTGAAGCAAGACAAATTAGTTTAAATACCACACCTAAAAGGTCACATGGCAATGGTCATTTGAATGATGTGTGCTCTATAGCCAGTGTGTTAAAGATGAAAAGTTTACAAAGATGACTATTTGTTACTTTGCACGTACACCATTCTCAACCTCCCCCTTCTTCATCTCCCTCATATTTCTTATCTTGTGGTGCTTTGTTTCCAGTGACAATTTTCATGTTTCAGCGTATAAATGATTAATGAATTTCTACTTAGGTAGTTTAGTGAATGTGTATTTAGGATGTATGCCTTAAGTGTTAATAAGTTTTTAAAGATATAAGTGGCATTTTATTTAATGCTAAATATGTGTGTATGTTTTTAAGAATTAATGGATGAGTATGCCATGTGACCTTTTAGTTGTGGTATTTAAACTAATTTGTCTTGCTTCACTTTTGTCTGAAGAGGTTGAGTGGAATAAAACTTGACCGAAGCGCTAACCTTTTATACTTAAAAATCCAGTGTCTGCCTTTTTTGTTTGTTTTTTGTCATAAATTATTTATCATCTAGACAACTAATTTTTACTTTATTTAATCAGTATGACAGTTTTTATTCATTTATATACTATATATATATTGGTTAGAATTGTCTTTTCCCTTCTACTAATAGTGTGCACATTTGTAGTATGATATTATTATTATTATTATTATTATTATTATTATTATTATTAATAGTGAGTTGTTTCTGGTTTATGAAATAGGTATGCTATTTTTGATTAGGAACAAGGTTAAGTATTTTATGATGAAGAGTTTATTGAGAAGATCTCAATTGCTTGTTAAAGAGCGGCATTCTGTTCATAGAAATGGTATATATTACTGACAGATTTTTCATTAATTGTCTTTAGAGGAAAGGATGTCATTAATCAGTTGGTCATAAAAGTAGGAAAATATGGCTGGGTCAGCATCTGATGAAGTCCTTGTACTAGGACAAAAATGCTGTGTGATTTTTAGTGCTAATGTGTTGGTTTATTAAAAATTGCTGTGTTATTCACACTCTAAGAAGGCATCACTGGTTCCTCATAGTGCAAATTATTTTCTGTATTGGAGGGTTTTTTTTGCACTAGACACCTCCGTTTTTGCATTTTCAACAAATGCTCTAGTTCTCCTCCTCATTCCAAAGAAATGCCATTGGAAACTCACAGTCATCCAAACTACAGGTAGGAGTGCTGGAAGATCTGCATCTGTTTGAACTTAGATCTGAAAATATACCACAAGAGACAATTTCCCCAAAGCATCAGCTTCGTCAATGTGTTTGCCAAGGTGGGAGTTCAATACAGTTTGAGCTGTGTTTCCCCCTTAGATGGTATTTTCTCTTTTTCCTGGAGCATTTGCAACCGTGGAATATAAAGAATTGGATGTGGGGAGAAGTTTTCCATGCTGGGGGTGCAGGGGAGCTTGCTTCTGCAAAAAAAATGTTTTTGTGATTTTCTACAAACATGCAGTGTATATTCAGTCTGGGAAAATGTCTTTGGTGGTAATCATATTGACGGTTTAACTTTAGGAGCGTATAGTAAATCCATGCATGCCACATTGCCACATGTAAGAAAGTGTGTGTGTGTGTGTGTGTGTGTGTGTGTGTGTGTGTGTGTGTGTGTGTGTGTGTGTGTGTGTGTGTGTGTGTATACATATATCCGCAGACAGGCTAGTATCCTGCCCAAGTTTAGTCTGTCTGCCTTGTACTCACCGAGTCCCAAGACTGGTTTCAATTCCCTCTTGACCATGACACGGATAAAGAGGGCAATCATAATCAAATTTTGGGTGTAAGAAGAGCAAGTGATGGCTGTTGTATTTCTGATTAAGGAAATGAGTACAAGAAGTAACAAATGCATTTTTTGATTAGTCACCTTAAGGCTGACAGTAGAAATGCTAATGGAAAAGGTGCTGAATAGGAGAGTGGTGACATTGCCCACTACTTTGAAGTTGCTGAATGTAAGGAAGCATGCCTTTAAGTAGCACAAATAATGCAAGCACAACTTCATTCATACCATGAATGAATAATATAAGACATGATCAGTAATGTCTCTGTGTCATTACTGTACTAGACATCAGCATTGCCTAATAATAGGTACCTCACAGGATGCTGGAATAAAATATGATCATGTTGTGATCTGGGGCATGTAATAGTTTATGCCATGAAATGGCTGTTGGACTGAGAGAAGAAAGCAGTCAAGGAGAGATGTGTTTATAGTCCTGGCATTTCTAGAGTGCAAAAGAGTTGGAACCAGCACACCTGTGGCCTTCATTCAATTATATTTCATCTGTAATACCAATCAGTTTGTATTTGCATTAAGGCCAATGTAGTATGGCTACAAATGATGATGTAAGAAGAAAAGGTATGAATTAATATCTGCAAACTTTTCACGTCAGTCAGGACTTGACTATGACTTATGCAGCCTTACTAGTTATCCTCAACATGTACAGTTGGAAAAAAAATTGAAACAATAACTGAATGCTGTGTGCATTCACTATGATGAGCAGTAGGATGAAGGAGATTGAATTTAGAGCATAAAGAACTTGGAAGAAAGAGCTGCAGATTCTCTATGGTTTGATTCAGGATGGAAATTAAATTGCAATATTTCTCACAAGGTGTGGTGAATGGTTGGAATGTAATTCCTTTTAGATAATGATGAAGAACTCAATGCAGCAATGGGACAAATAGTGGCAGCAGGTATGAGACAAAAAGATTCTGCTAAAGGAAGTAGCTGTAAACACAGGTATCCTAGATAGGCAACTGCTACCATCCAAAATTACATTCATATATTCTGAAGAAATGCTCACAGCACATCCTAAAATCAGTGTATTATGCAAGCAATAATGCCAAACAGTGTGCATTATTGCTGAAATGCTGCCTATTCAGGGGTGTTCTTAGGCCCAACACCACAGTTGGAGGGCTTTTACACCCCAGGAAGGGCATTAGTTACACAATAACCCATACCTTGGATGGCATTTTTGCACTTAGAGAATGGACTATCTGTTAAATTGGTTATGCATTTGTTTGTCTTTGTTTTTTTTTAATTATTGTATGTATTTTTTAATATTTCTGATGTAAAATAGTTCCTCCGCCTAATGTTTCAGACGTGCTGTAGTTTATTACCTGTTGCTGGAGGAAGTACTTCACATCCAGAATATAAGTTTGGTAAGTATTTAATGTCTACATGCACACTTTCTCTCTCCTTGACACACAGACACACACAGACGCACACAGACACACACACACACACACACACACACACACAAACATGTGCCTTTAAAAACACACATGATTACACTTGGATAATAATGCTGGACATTACGAGTTTCTTTCCTCCATACCTCTCAAGTGTCCAGACTTTACAAGATCTCAACATTTTTTTGCCTCATTTTTTATCTGTTCTTCATAAAATTTGGGGTCTGCTGGCAAATCATTGATATTGAAGTAATTAAATAATGAATTATATTTGCGCTTCAAACTTTAACATAATTAAGAAAATGCATGTTAACATAAATCCTGTTATCACAGCAACTTTCTAATTGTATAACAGCAATATTTTAAACATGTCCCTATTTTTCAGCCTTTGCTCCACATTATTTTAGGCTTTATCTGGATTTCTTGAGCTAAGAGGTTCAGAGGTATGCACACCACTTAATTTTAAATAACTTGCATTCACTGCTCAGCCTCTGTCTCACATACACACACACATAGACACACACACACACACACACACACACACACACACACACACACACACACACACACACACACACACACACGTACTGTGCTTTTGCTTTCATGCAAGCAAGGACTCATACACTCACTCACACATGCAGACAGAAATGTAAACACACTCATACACACAGTCGCACACATACACATATCCATACTTTTCTTTTTTTTTTTGTTTGATTATCCATTTATTTTCATTTTACACTCACTAAAGAACAAAATCACTACTTAGTGAGTTTAAAATGTGACACACACACACACACACACACACACACACACACACACGCACACAAGCACACACACACACACACACACACACACACACACACACACACACACACACACACACACACACACACACACACACACGCACTTTTCAATTTTTTTTTTATTTTACACTTGCTAAGTAACAAAAGTTCTGCTTAGTGAGCATAAAATAATATTAACTGATAATTTTCTTTCAGCCAGAGCCCCATGGCAGTTTAACTGCTATGAAGTGCTACACTCATTTTTATTAGGCATTACTTGTACATTAACACCCTCCTACAGGACATTTGTCCAAATAGAAAGACGATAAGTCAGCCAGCAAGGGGTAGTATTGTTGAAATTGAATTCATCAGCAAGTCTTGGTGAGTACCTTCATGAGGAGGACCCTTTTTTCACAAAATCTCACCAAGACAACACTGATATATAGACAGTATTTATATAGCATATATCATAGACAGTAGTAGGTTAAAAATTAAAAAAGATAGCTGGGTGCACAAGACCCAGGATAAAAAAGTGCTCAGTCCTGAATCCTGATAGCCATACTGGTGCCAGGACTGGAAAATACAGAAACATTCCTACAATGGGGTCAGGTCAGGCCCAGGGTAAGAATCTTCCATTATAGAAGGAAGTAGTAGTCCACAAAAATCACAAAAACAGATAGGCCAAAGAAGAAACATAAAGACAATAAGGTGGACTATTGAAGAAATAAATTATGTATTGTTACTATTATGGAAAAAAAACTGAATTTCTAGACACAAGATACACAAAATGATTAAGAAGGAAATTAGAGGAAAGAAAAATACTTCCACAAGAAAAACTGTCAGAAACTTCAAATAAAAATGTGCATTCATTAATACGACAGGTTTGTGAGAAACAGTATATAGATCAAGAAACTTTGATCTGTTTAGAAAAAGAGGCATCTGAGGAAGTGCGAAAATATAAACAACAAAACCTAGAGATTTTTGAAAAGTATAAAAAAGAAATATGGACATGGGAAATAAAGAGAGATTTGAAATGGTACAATATTTATGCAAAGGAGAAAGCCAAATTAATCAATATAAAGAAGTCAGCCCCAAAGATGATTGAAGAGAAATACAGGCAAATGCATTTGGATATGGAAAATTTCACAATAAAAAATAATATCACAAAAGGGGAATGCAGAAAAGAAGATTAGTAAAGTAGAAGTTAAAAAAATGGAAGTTGGTTATGGAGTGCCTGTAAAGTGAAGGATTTGGTGTAGAAGGTCTAACACAGGTTACATCACAGCATGATGGAGTGAGTCCCCAAAGTAAGGAGAAGCAGGAAGATCTTGAGATATCTGAAGAAGAAATATGGACATGGGAAAGGAAAAGAGATTTAATATGGTGTAATATTTATGCAAAGGAAAAAGCAAAACTAACCAATACAAAAAGAGCAGCACCAAAGATATTTGGAAAGAAATACAGGCAAAGGAATCCAGACATGGAGAACTTTACAATGCAAAAAATAAGAAGACAAAGACGAAAAGGAGAAAAGGAGATTATTAATGGAGAAGTTAAAGAAATAGAAATGAGGTTATGGAGTACCTGTGAAGTGAAAGATTCAATGTAGAAATCTAATTCATAAAGCACCACAACAGGATAGAGCAATGGATATCCAAATTAAGGGAAACCAGTGGAATGGGAAGCAATCGGTCAGGTGCCATATGAAGTTATTTTGGAGCCTTCCACAGGAAACCAGTATAAATGTTGACTTGAAGCTGGACAGCAAGGGAAGGAACAGGAGTCTTTGGAAATGTTGATGCAGTCAATGTTAAGTAGTGATAGGCCAGTCAGTTCCCATATGATAGAGCAATGGATGGCACAGGATGAAATTGAAGAGAATGATCCACAGGAAGATGCGCTAGAGCTTTCTATGGAATGCCTGCAGGAAATGGAGAACAAAGAATGTGCTCTCAGTTTAAAAGAAAATGAGTTAAGAGAAAATTTGCTTGATTTAATAGACATAGATAGACATATTGAGTTCAATTGAAAGAAGTAGACAGCAGAAAGTCAATAAAACTCAAAAAGTCAGAAGTCTGATATAACAAATGAACACAGTAATTAGGACTATCCATATAGATCCATGCGATATAACAGAAGTAAACAGGCTATATTACTGTGCAGCTAAATTAATAACTGATAAAGTTCTACCACAAGAACACAAGGTAGTAAGGGAAAGGAAGGGGCGAAATCAAATACCATTATGGAAGTATTGAATAGAGAAAACTATAAAGCAATTAAGACAAGAATTGTCATTGTTAGAGGAATATAGATGAGGGAACAGATCAACAAAAATACTAAGAAAGATAGACGTGATTAAAGCAATGTGCAGTATTAGAACAGATCAGGTTTATTCATGCAGTATCACAAATAACAAACTAAAAATCTCAGCACAGGTGAAAAACTTAGAAGATATGCAGAAAAATATAAAGGAAATGTACAAAATATGCAATTTTTTGATGACCCAAAAACGTTTTTTAGAGAATTGGGAAACAAGGTAAAAGGAATTGAAAGACCACCAAAAAAAGAAGAAATAGATACATTTTGGAGAAGTATCCATGAAGATCATGTGGAACATAATAAAGATGCTAAATGGATAGAAGAAGTAAAAGAAAGAATAAGAACTTTAATGGTACAAGATATGAAATGGGATGAATTAAGAGCCAGAGAGATTGAAACATAGTTAAGAAAAGCCACTAATTGGAAAACCCCAGGCCCAGATGCAGTACCTAATTTTTGGCTAAAAGTATTAACATCTTTGCACAAAGATTTAGCCATGAATAAGAATTATTTATATGTGCACTCCGAACAGACACCAACTTGCCTAACAGAAAGAAAACAATGCTCCTACTTAAGAGTGAACTTACAAGCTACCCTAAAAATTATAGACCAATAACTTCCCTTCCGAAAACGTATAAACTATATATGGGAATAGAGGCTGACAGAGTTTATAGTCATTTAGAAGAAAATTCAATTATGTCTGTAGAGCAAAAGGGCAATAAAAGAAAGTCATATGGAACAAAGGATCATTTGTTGTTAAATAAAGTCATAGTGGAAAACTGTAAAAAGAGGAAGAATCTAAGTATGGCATGGATTGACTACAAAAAAAACTTGATAGTATCCCGCATTCATGGATAAAAGAGTGGTTAAAAATGTATAAGATACACCCTACACTGATCGACTACATTATAGTGACCATGAAACAGTGGCAGACCACTTTGCATTAAGCCATAATAAAGGACAAATTATTATGTCAGGGATAAAAATTTAAAGGGGGCTATTCCAAGGTGACTCTCTGTCACTGTTGCTATTCTGCTTTGCCCTTAATCCATTAAGGTGTCTACTTAACAGCTTAGGCCATGGCTATAATTTGGTTCCTAGAAAATAACAAAGTGCAACAACTTTTCATCTTGTCTTTGTCGATAATTTAAAACTGAATAGCTCATCAGATGAGGAACTGAAAGCACAACTGTAAGTTGTCAAACTTTTTCAGATGATATATGAATGTCATTTGGTCTTGATAAATGCGCAAACGCAACCTTTAAAGCAGGAAAACTGCAGCACCAGAAAAACATCGGTTTGAGGCAAGAATGTAATATAAAAGAACTTGAGCAAGAGGGAGTGTATAAATATTTGGGACTTGATGAAGGATCAATAATTAAACATGAACAAATGAGAATAAAACTTAGTAATGAATACTTTAGAAGACTTAAATTAATTCTGAAAACATAGTTGACATCTAGGAATAAAATCCAAGCTATAAACCAATTTGTTCTTCCTGTCCTAACTTACAATTTTGGAGTGACTGACTGGCTCCAAAACATGTTGGCTAGATTAGATAGGAAAACAAGAAGGATGCTTCATGCTCATCAAATGATTTATAAAAATCAGTGCATACCAAGGTTATATATTCCCCGTTCTGAAGGAGAGATGGGCCTCCTTGAAATTGATTACATGTATAGATTTGCAATCGTGGGACTCCACACTTATCTGCTGACCTCACAAGATAGAAACACACTGAAAGTTTTGAAACATGAGGAGAATAAATCTAAGATGACTTCTCTTCTTAATCTAGCAGAAGCATATTGGCATTAGGCAGGAATGGAAATCAAACCAGAAGTAGTTAAAATCAGGCAGCAACTGAATGTGTCAAAAAACAAAAGAAAGAATATAAGGTAATGGACCAGATGAGAAGGCATGAATTGTGAAAAATGCATATAGTTGCAAGTACAGAAAACTTCTGGAAGACCCTCATGTTATCAGGAATGAGCACAGGAATGATTAAGGAGAGGCAAATTAAAACCAAGAGATGAAAGGTTAATATTCACGGCCGAAGATAGTGGGCTGTGTACATATTGGTTTACAAACTCCATTAAACATGTGGGAAATACAGACAAATATAGGTTTTGTAGAACGGAGTTGGAAACAGTTGCACACAGTTGCTGGTTGTGACATACTAATGGCAGAAGGACTGTATACAGAAAGGCATAATAATGTGGCAAGACTGTTGCACTGGGGACTGTGCAAGCATTACGGGGCAGAAGTGGCTGAAAAACACTGGAAACATGAGCCACCAAGCATTATAGAAAATTATGAAGTTTATATCACATAGGATCATCCATGACCAATGGTTCAAAAGACAGATTCTAGAAAACCAGATATAGTGGTCCATGAAAACAAGACAAAAGTAGCATTAATTATTTAAATCACCACACCCAGTGACTACAGTGTCCTGCATACAGAGAGACACAAAGTCATAAAATATCAGGATCTGCAGGCAGAAATGAGAGCAATGTGGAAGAAAGATAACCAAACAGTTCCAATAGCAGTAGGAGCAACTGGTCTTCTAAAAAGAATCTTCAATCGTATTTAGATATGTTACCAATTCATGTAACCCCATACAAATTGAAGAAGGAATCATTACTGGGCACATTGCAGGTGCTGCAAAGAGCACTTTTGGCTAACATCAAAGTTTGAAACAATACTAATTTCATGAACTTTAATTGTATTTTGACTTAGGAATGGGGCCCAGTCCCGTCATGGTATTAGAAACCCAAAAGACTTGGAGAAATGAAAAAAAAAGACATGTGTTCTCCAAGCAGCGTGGCGATGTACATGTTGTCCATTCTTTAAATGTAGTTATTAGTCTTCATAAAAAACACATAGTTCGGTAAGTTCTCACTTTTCCACAGCCTTTCACTGTTCATATATATTTTATAACTTCTGCTATTTTTCAAACATTAACTGTTCATTTTTCTTAAAGATTTTACTGTGTACAAACAAAAATACAATTATATACATTTGTTTTCAACAAGCAATTATTTCCTTTTCTTTATATTTTCTTTACTATATAACAGTGACAAGAATAGATAGAATTCAAGAATTAAAAGTTAATGCTCAGTTCTACTGGCAACTTGCAGTGTCAGAATCATGCAGCCAATGTTCTCTATGGAATACCAGACTTCTTTTATCTTCTAGAGAAAGAATAAATCATTAACTTTTTCTTTGTTTAAAATTACATGAAAATCATGGTTATGAATATTTTTTCTCTGCCAAGCAATATTTGTTTTTGTGTAGGACACAAGAGACAGAATCAGATAAAATCTGTTTGCTGGAGTACCTAAAATATATACAATACTACTGTTACTGTTTCAGCAGGTTGGGTATCCTGATCCCCCTGCATTAAATCATTGCTGTTTTGAAAAATTTCAGGTCAGAAATGCCAGCATGTATTTGCACAGCTCTAATTCAAAATTCTCTAAAAACTGGAAATTTACTTTAGTATATTGCGTGCTTTTCATGTACAGAAGTATTTTTGTTTAGTATCATTGTTATACAGTTCTGGATGCACCACACATCTAATTAGGTAGTTTCACCGTCATAAGCAAGACAGTTTACCTGGGTGGAATAAAGTACAGCTCCTCAAAAAATTGAGCCGTTGAATGGAAAAGTATTCCATTTCAAAGGATAAACATATCTGCTTCTTTTTCTGTCAGATTTTCAACATTTATAGTGCATGGAAGAGCTGCACACTATAACTATAACAGATTATTTATAGGCGTAACCTCATTAAAATATCTTAATGAAGCTCAGTGGGTTAGAGGATCTCCTGAAGTACACATTAATGGTAGTTCAAGGTTACCTGGCAATATTTCTCTATCTAATATTCAAGTGAACCAAAGCGGCAATAATACTGCTCTTTGAGAAATCTCTAAAAAATGTTTAAAATCCACTTAGCATGACATTTTATTTTTATTTTAAACAAAATTTAGTAATTTATTTGCATATTGCCTTCCTGTGGCTTACTGTATTGTGTTATTTTACCTCATTTGTGAATTTAATGACTGATCGGGTAGGGAAGACATACAGAATGAAAGACAGAGGCAGACATGAGGTTTTGTGCGTGTGTGTGTGTGTGTGTGTGTGTGTGTGTGTGTGTGTGTGTGTGTGTGTGTGTGTGTGTGTGCGTGTGTGTGTGTGTTCATGCATACATGTGTACATTTGGTATTAATTGACAGTGCGGTGTTTTCTAATAGCATGAACAAAACCAATACCCAAGGAGAGGGTGATTCAGAGATGCAAACAGAACAGTTGCATTACATGAACAATATTATAGTATTCAGGTATACAAACAACAACATAGTGATATGGAGAAGTACTAAATGCAAATGAAGGACAGCAAATATTCAAATGATTCCATCAAAGATGGTGGAGTGATTCATAAAGCAAGCACACGATGTCCAGATGATCACCTTTTCTGATCATCAAGAGCTGACAGTATAAAGCATGCTATAATATAATCAACAGCTATAGCAGATACCATGTGTTAATGGACAAGTTCAGAAGCAGTTCCCATGATGCGCATGCTTTTGCCCACAGCACCAATGAAGATGGTACTGCCAGTGATTAACATACTATCATTTGGATGTCCGGCAGACAGTGGACTACTTCTCAAGAATAAGAATGCCAGGTGGGAACTTGCCAAATTGTATCAACATACAAATCAAAGTTAGTGCCCAGAGTCCACATCACACTGGGCACTAAGGTAAGGTAGCTTTAGCCATCCTAGCTATGAGAAACTTTCAAACAACCAATGGGGCACACACTAGGAATTTCACAAGCATCAGCCTCAAGGATCATCTATATCATGCTTTACCATATTGAAGAATGTATATGGCTGTCAAGGACTACAGAGAGAAGAACCACCACTATACAGGTGTTCTATGATATTGTCCATTTCCCAAGGGTGCTAGAATTGATTTATTGAACAAACATTGCTATCACTGCCTCATTTGGTTGAAAGAGTGACAGATATATCAGCCATAATAGCTTCCACTTCCCTAAGTGCCATGTAGTGTGCAATGCAAAAGATATCATTTGTGATATGTCCATATGCACCAGCTCCCTAATGTAATTTAAAGACTCGTATGTATGAGTCATGAAATTATGAAAAAATAATTACAGAAAATACAGGAGAACAGTGAATGACAAACTTCACTGTTCTCCTTTAAAGTTATTTTTGCAGGGTGGCAAACCACTCTGCACCTTTATGTGGCAGGAAAAACTCTACAAATCCCTCAATCTTATACCAATTCTGACATAACTATACCTCAGTGAACATATACGTCATACCTCCTAGGAACATCAGTATGCGAAAGTCGATATTTTCAGTCATTCAGTCTCACTGTTCCTAGACGTGCACTAATAAATGCTGAAATATCAAATGGTTACCTCATTAACCACCCAGGCAGTTCCCTTAATATTGAAATCTAGCATAGGTTCACCCTTTACCAATGCTATGTGCATGGTGTCTTTCCACAGAACAATCTACTCAATAGGTTTACCGGTAGGTGGGTGCAGAGCCCGTTACATACAGTTACCAAGTAATCAGGTAGCAGGCCATGTACAATGGTGTCATGTAGTGAGTTACATGGGATGCTGGATATGCATTAAAATAATGGATGATGAGCCTCTTCATCAGAAACCCTTATCTGTGATAGAGATGACATATAATGCTACTCATGCATAGACATAGAACACTTGAGGAAAGAGTGTTTGTTCTATTTAAATGATGGTTCCACTGCCCTAATGAGCCTGTTGGGGCACTACAGAATTCATCAATGACCTGTAGTCAGATATTTGTCGTGTTTGTCTTTTTGTACACCATGGCTATGTGGAGATAGTATCAGCATCAGAGAACCATACCAGCAGGGACTGCATACTTGTTAGAGCAGAAAATGAGGATCAGGGCAGTCAGTCTAAAGAGGAGCAGGCAGCAGCAACAGGACCCCATGCAAGGCAGAGACTGGTAGAGTGTGCTGGAGAATTTGCAAAGCATTGAGGTATAATCCACAATTATGGGTCATGACACAGAAGACACAGAATAAATATTGCATGAATTATCTAATCCAGGGTATATAATATAGGGAGTGCACTGGCATCACTGTGCAGGAGGCATTACCTTATCCACTAACATTATGGGTGCAAAGTCACCATCATTTGTACAGGTAGAAAGTAACACAGTGACAGGTAACAGCAATGATATGTGGAACAGAGTTATGAGAGGTAAATGTGATAGCCATATAGTCTGATTACAGGATGTTGAGAGTCAAGAATCACATCATCCAGAGGTGGGGTGGAGATGTAGAGTTGCAAACATTGATAATTTATAGGAATTGACTTGTGGTCTCAAGGCTTGATGTGGTCTGTGACAGGGACAGTACAGAGCTATAGTAGCATATTTTTGTAACCTAATGCAGTGTCCCTTGTTAGAAGATATCAGATGCATGGCTTCCATGACCAGCACTATAACAATATGTAAGTGTAACACTCTGTCTCCTTTTAGGGATAGTGATGGTGTAGAACTATGGGAGTGGGTATCAGCAGCCTATTGAGCTGCCCTAGTGAAGCATTACAAGGCACATATATGTTAGTTGCCACTGAGAGGTGTTGTAGCCTATGTTGTGTTTGTGTGTGTGTGGTGTGTGTGTGTGTGTGTGTGTGTGTGTGTGTGTGTGTGTGTGTGTGTGTGTGTGTGTGTGTGTGTGTGTGTGTGTGTGTGTGTGTGTGTGTGTGTGTGTGTGTGTGTGTGTCAGGCTTCCACTGTTAGTGTTGCTGACAGTGCCACTGTGTCATTGTCAGCCACAAATTACCTGCTGACATCAGGCATATGCTGCCCTTGTGCTAGGCCCTCTAAAGTATAACCACTAAAAGAAGGAAATACAAAGTGATGGTTCACTTTGTGAAGTGGTCATGTCCCTGGAAATACCCTGTGCCTTGGTCTTGCCATGTAATATCATATCATTTACCCACAGCTGAAAGTGATGCTCACTTCTATTAGGGCTACACACAACACTGATTTCCTCTTCCACTCCCTATCAAAACTTGCTCATGAAAAGGCTTGTCTGCTTTATCTTTTACCAGAGTCCATGTGCCATGTCATAGATGGCTTACAGTGACACCCGGGTGTCTTGGGTGATGAACTTTTCCAGTCATTGCCTCTCCCATGAATCCATGACAAATTACATATACCTATAATTTGTACATGTTGGTCAGTGTGTGTTTGCATGGTTGACTGTGGATGTCCCATATATATGTAAGGTGCCCCCAACCCCACATGTTACCCACTTAACAATCCCCAGTTGTGATGTGCTACTTCCTGCCTTTCCTATAAGTACTGCAACTATAGGCTTGTTATCATGACAACTCTTCTTGCTTCACTGTAATGAATCCCTGTAATACACTGTGCAGTGTCTTTCTCTCCATAAAATGTATTGGCATGCCTCACCTCCACCACAGGGACTATCTTTCCATTTATAGCATGACTTGCAATCTTTGCACATTGACACTGGTGAGCACCATTCACTCACATCTGGACATGTCTGTGTCTTTGCATTGTGATGTGTTCACATACATATAGATGTTTATCATCGATTCTGATGCTATCACCCATTAGAGGTGCTCACTATAGTGTATGGTTACATTAAGTGGTGTCTTGTCTTTCCTCAACATGCCTATATCACCTATTTTAAAATACAGTGTCCTTATTCAGTAATGCCCTAATTCAATGATTGTCATTTAACTGTGGTCTTCTGTAAACTGGAGATGCCATTTTTATTAATGCAAATTCAGGGATCATAGCATGGCACTTCATTAATAAGGGTATTAATCTTAGCAGTTTCTGAATCACTACCATAATACATCATGCTATCAAAACAGACTGTGCTATCCTCCCTGTTTTGGCAGTGTGCAGTATATGTTCTTCCATGACATCTGTGAATTTAGAGAGAGGTCTGAATGGAGAGATGATAAAACAGGTTCTGAGTGGAGAGATGATAAAATCAGAATGGAAAGGGCAGTAGTGTTCTTGAATTGAATTCATCCTCAAATCTTGGTGACTACCTTCACAATGTGGACCATGTTTTTTATAAAATCTCATCAAGATGGTTCTGATATATAGACTGTCCCTGGGATTCAGCAAGCAGCCATGCAGGAATGAGCTATTCCTTCATGGCAGGGACTGCTGCTGTACAGCACTGCAGCACGCCTTGCATATTCATGAAGGTGCGCTGCCTGTGCTCTTAAACTAACATGGAGCCATGAACAACTAACAATAGGAACCAAATGAGAAAAAGAAGAAACCACACAGCTAAAAATATGGAACACACTGTTTACTGCAAAACACTCAGTAAAAATCAAAGTTAGCGCTTTCGTAAGGTAAACAGACCAAACTTCATCAGACAACATGAACTTCACATTCAACATATATATGCAAAAACCACACACCAACATTCATTCATTAATTACAATGAATACAAAATTTAAACCAAGCCTATCAGCTTAAAAATAACTATTAGTTCAATTGACTAAAAAACATACATATAAATAAAAAATGAATACATATGAAATTCATGAAAAACTAAATTAATTATAAAAATATGTATATCAAAAAAAAGTATATAAAAAAATCACAAAATATGAATGTTCATACTATAACTGCATAACAAGTTTTATATATATATATATATATATATATATATATATATATATATATATATATACACATAAATGAAATAAATACATCCATGTTATATATAAAAAAAATATAAGAAAAAAAAAAATATATATATATTTTTATATATATCTATATACATATATATATATATATATATATATATATATATATATATATATATATATATATATATATATATATATATAAAATCTATCCAACACCCGGAGTTTCAATTTACTACTAATGGAAATAGCATCATTTAGACCGGGGGGAACATGAGCATTAAGAATAACCTGCCACCAAACCTCTTTGTCTTCCAACCACAATTTCCAAGGGCCACCTCAATCCACCTGCTTGATCTTCTGTATTACCACAAATTTAAAATTGTGGTCAGGAAATCTCTTAATACGCCTATATAGGGCATTCTTCTCATCCCACCGACGAATCTCATACATATGTTCATATATACGTTGGCTCAATTTTTGTTGGGTCTTCCCAACGTAAAAGCCCGGACATGAGGAGCACAATGTAGCATATACTACTCCTTGTCTGTGACAATTGAATATTCCTTTAATAACTATCTCCCTACTACATATCCTCACCTTAGTTGTAGTCAAAATGTACCTGCACTGGCTACACATACTGCAGCATGACATTTTACCTCGTGACTCAAACTCCTTATTCCGTTCCAACATATTTTTAATATTCCTGACCCACCGAAACACAAACTCTGGGCGCTCACTAAAGAAGGCCCTCATAACAGGATCACTTCTTAAAATGTTCCAATTTTTACTGACTATATCTTGCATCACATAACTATCACTCGAAAAAGTGGATACAAAGGGGCAGGAAATACCACCCTTCTCCACACGTTCAGACCCAATGGACACAACCTCTACATCAGACACAAAGGGCCTCTCCTGATCACCAGAAATAACTTCCACCCCAGCTATAATCAAACATCTCTAAGCCAATAACATTCTCATGTGGGTTCAACAAAATTGGTTTATAAAATCCTTTTAACCGTTTGTCAACAACTTCTTATCTGATATTATTAATTAAACGTATAGGATAAGCCCTGTCCATAAACGTTTTACACATATGGCCGCATTCCTCAAGAAAATCCTCGCAAGTGGAAACCATCCAGGCTGCTCTAACCAACTGCCCCTTGATGATACCACTTTTGATGTGAAAAGGATGGTTACTATTGAAATGTAATATACTATTTGAATAAGCTGACTTTCTAAAAATAGTTGATTTCAAAATAACATCCTCAGTTTTAGTCAACAAAACATCCAGATAAGATATCTGTACTACATCCACATTGTGTGTAAATTACAGAAAAGTAGTACTACCATTGATGTAGCTGACAAATTCTACTATATCATTTTCAGGGCCATTCCATGCAATAAATAGGTCATCCAGATATCTCAAATACACAACCACATTGTTACCCACACTGTGCTAAAACTGTTGTAATTACAAGGTCAGATTGTACAACCAAGAGAGACTTAGACAGAAAACAGTGAAGAGAAAGACAGCAATATCCAAATAGCACACTCTACTGTGACTTAAATTGTTGTATTTTTAGCAGACACAGCCATGGTTCGAATCCTGGGAGTGGTAGCAAGCTGTATGCATAATCATACCTCTCGATTGTACAGATTTGTTCAGAATGTCCAGAAAATTGGCTCATATTTTCTGCCTGTTACCCTGTCCCCCTAGCAAATCAGTGGGATGATCTCAGAATTTTAGGCAGTAAATAATGACATATATCTGATTTTCACACCTCAAAACCTACAGAAAATGTATATGAAAACAAACATGTCACTCTAGCAACCCACCAAAAGTTTATGAGAGCAATATTCAAAATATGTCCCATTTCTACCCCCATGTTGTTAAGCTATAACCAGAGTGTGTGCATTAACAGATTGAGAGGTATGTGCATAATATTAACTCGGAATCTGGTAATATGTGTGAAAACATTCAGGTAGCGTCAACAACCATTCCCTCCACAGGTCTGTCAGATAAGAAAACTGTGCCTGCCAATAAAGATTGAAATCCTGGAGTGGTAGTGTTTAGTCTGGTATTGTATGGCATTTTTAGTGTTGCATTCTCTGAATAGTAATGTTGTATTAACCACTGTTACCCACACTGTGCTACATAATAAAAATGTCTAGGAATGTCTGTATAAGACTGTTGTAATTACAAGGTCAGATTGTACAACCATGAGAGACTTAGACAGAAAACACTGAAGAGGTCGACAGCAATATCCAAATAGCACACTGTACCATGACTTAAATTGTTGTATTTTTAGCAGACACAGCCATGGTTAGAATCCTGGGAGTGGTAGTAAGCTGTAAGCATAATCATACCTTTCAACTGTACACATCCTTTCAGAATGTCCAGATAATTGGCTCATATTTTCTGCCTGTTCCCCTGTCTCCATGGCAAATCATTGGGATGATCTCAGATCTGTAGTCAGCAGATAATGACATACATTTGATTTTCAGACCTCAAAACCTTCAAAAAATGTATATGAAAACAAATCCTGTCACTCTATCACCCCGCCAAGTTTATGAGAGCAATATTCAAACTATGTCCCATTTCCACCCCCCCATGTTGTCAATTTTTGACCAGAGTGTGTGCAATAAGAGATTGATAGGAATGTGCATAATATTAACACAGAACATGGAAATATGTGTAGAAACAGTCAGGTATTGTTAACAAACATTCCCTCCACATGCATACCAGGTAGAATTTAGCTATAAGACAGTTGAAGTATACACTTGTTTACAAACATACCACTGGCCAAACCAAGGCCATAGGGGTAGTGTAACAATACCAGTACCTTGGTACCTTGTTTTTACTGACATCACATCTCTCACACAACTATGTAGGTTCCTCTGATGTACCTCTGGGGCAGCAGCCTGTAGCTGTTGAGTATGGAGGTCTTTTGTTCAGGTTTGCCAATACACCGGCTATGATATGGTCATGGCATTTGCCATGCACACATTTAACACACCTACCCATAATACATGCTGTACATGTTCACTTATTGTTGCTGTTAACTGCACTGCATCACAGTGGTGACCATGGTGTGCATATCTGAAGGGTATGTAAGAGTCCTGCAGTATAATTAACAACCTGTCAGTGCATGATGTGTGGACAAAGATGAACATAATGGTGGGACACATGGCCTACAGTAAGGACATGTCTGAAACATTACCGTTATACAGTGGCTACAACTGTGAGTGTATATACCAGTATTACAATGGCAACTTTTGCAGATCTACACAAAAGCATATCACAATACCACATTCCACAACTTCTACAACCTGTAATGTGATCCTAATATGAGCAATGAATGTGTAATATGAAATCCTATATTAGGACAACAAATATGGGGAATACATACCTTAACAAACAATGAAAGCATGTCTGTGCACACACTCCAAATAACATATTATGGAAGTAGCTTTTGAGGTACTGCAGCATTCACTCATCTTGAGTATGCACCTTCCATCAAGCATAAGTCCTCAGTGTCCATGACATTTGCCCACTCACCTCCAACAGAGGCAGCTGTGGCTTGCACACATCTTACAAACCATGGAATGGATCCCATATCCAAAATGTAGCACTCAGGAGTGGGAGAGGTAGTCTTACCTCGCCATTGCATATACCATGGCAAACAGTTCAGACAAGCATGTATGTGACGATGAAGTATGGGACACCATTGGTGCAGGAAATAAACAGATGCCCATCCAAGACAGATAACAACATTTGTTGCAAACTGGTCATGGAAGCTGTCCAGACACATTCAGCAACACTGATGGACTTGCAGGAATGTCTAGCAAGCACTGCCTGTGTAGTACCTGTGTTGACAATTACCTGGGCTCTGCATAAGTGTGACCTATGGGTTAGGGTAATCAGATGGAAGAGTTGTTCCACCGGAGACATCATCCAGGGCTCTCTACAGGTAGCATATGTATAACATCGAGTCTCCCAAAGGCATGTGTTGCAATGTCTAATGGTGTACCAAGACCAAGGCTGAAACCTACAGACAGTATTAATAAAGATACATGTGCTGCACAATCAACACCTCACTCTACCTCAGGCCCACCATCCCCATCTATACCTTGCTGGTGCCAGTGTACACTTGTAGGTTTGCTGTTCATTAGCAAGAACTAGGCCAGTACACATGGTGTTCTGAATTTGGGACACTGCAAAATTGCACTCCTGTGTGGCCCATAGTTGTCAAGCATCTGCAAAAAGTCTGAGGATGGGGAGGGGTGTCATCCTGAAACTCAACAGTGAACTGAAGCATAGAGCCAAAGCTCACTAAGTATGGCTGTATCTGAACACAGTCAAGGTCATGCATTGTGCCAGACATAACCCTGACTCCACAGAAATAGTGAAGACACTATGTGACCTACAAGGGCTGTGCACATGAGCTGACCTTGCAATCTGGCAGAGTTGGGGGGCATTTGTAGGGTTCTGTGACCAAATAATGGCAAGTGAAGATGGGCCATGCTAGTATACACCTTCCAGGAATGGTGACTGTTGTAGTTCACTTAAACGGTGCTGCAACAAACCATCATGTTAAGGGTGTCCACACTTATGCAACCCACATATTGTATGCATCCCAATCAACATCTGCACATCTAACACATTTGTTTGATACTGCATTTGATTGCACAGGTCATATGTCACATATCAGGTGTGTGTAGTGTTATCATATGCAGTATTGTGACCCCATGGCATATCAGGGAAGAGAGTGGCATCTTAATAAGGGTGTGTACACTCCTCATAGCCACCATAAGCTTTGGAGTTTGTCAGTATAATTGGATTTTATTGCTCATACATGCACTGCTGATGATGAGATCTGCAAATCGGACTTCAGACATTCACTACTGACATCTGTCCTCATATCAACCCAGGTATGTGTCAGACAAGCACATAGGACCTGTGAGCAACAGAGCAAACATAACTGCCGCACATATGCACAATCAGCAATGGTGTGTACACTTGTGAGGTATGGTGCACAGTACATGGCAGGGTGCTGAATAAGTGCACAACAGTACTGTGTACATGTGTGCAGTGTGCTCCAGAGGAAGAAGAATCACCTACTAACACATCTCATGCATCACAGAGATGTATAATGTTGGTAAGAGGGATTGAGTATAGCTGCTGTACATGCTGTTGAGTGCCATATGTCATGCATGTTGACATTTGGATAATGAAGTGTCTGTGTAATATCTTTGTGCCATCTCTCCTGTAAGTGTGTGTGTGTGTGTGCATGTGTGCATGTGTGCGTGTGTGTGTGTGTGTGTGGTGTGTGTGTGTGTGTGTGTGTGTGTGTGTGTGTGTGTGTGTGTGTGTGTGTGTGTGTGTGTGTGTGTGTGTGTGTGTGTGTGTGTGTGTAGAGGTAAGCAATGATGTACAGGTCTTAAAGTACATTTTCTGTTTTCTCCTCACAGGTGGCGAGGTGGGTCAGGGTCCCTCCTGCAGGCAACCTGATGTTAGTGTCCTTACAGGCTCTGACAATGATGATAGGTATGGTGAGGCACAGGCAGGGTTGTCAGTGGCTGAACCTTTGCCATCGGTTGATGTCCCACTGTTATACACCCCTTCCCAGCACAAAGTCACATTGCCTATGCATACCCTCCACTAGTGGCCATAGATGAGGGACATTTGGTGGGTGGTGGCATGGGACAGGACAGTGTGGGTACTATGGCAAGTGTGTCTGTATACAGCAGGCATAGCCGGATGACCGGCAAGGTACCACACAGGCAGATGTACAGGGGTGCTTGTAGGAGGGCTGCTGGTCATCATGCCCCTGGCAGAAGTGCCACAGCAGGTGTCACCAGACACATGTTTCAGGCCATCAGTGAGGTGCAGGTATGTATGTAACATTATACCATACAGGGTCTGAGGCTCCAGAGGGCTACTCATTCTGCTGTTATTGACAACATCCGTGATCTCGCATGTGCCCAACATTTTTTTGCAGAGGTCCTAGATAGACGGTTGGGTAAGATGGTGGGAATCCTTGACCGTGCAATGTCCGTGTTAGAGCATATGGTGGGAATAGGGTGACAGCCACGTGGATGTAGGTCAGCAACACCAACAGATGTAGGTCTACGTGGACGTGCAACAAGTCAGAGCCGCTCCCATAGTGGCAGTACCAGCACCAGCACTGCAGAGGGGGTGTTGTCCATACCACAATACAGCAGGCCATGTGCACATGGCCCTGGCTGGTCCCAACAGGGACCCAGATCCAGTGGACATGTGTCATCAGGGGGAGAGTAGCATATCTGGCCTTGTACCTGGTAGTGCCCATGGAACCTCTGTCAGACACAGTTCTTGTGACCATGGCCGTAGAAGGTGAACTGCACAACCTGCCATGTACAGTCTGCAGCTGTCCAACAAACCTCTGTATAGTGTAGCCACATGGCCGAACTGTGTGCATACATGCACACACACACACACACACACACACACACACACACACACACACACACACACACACACACACACACACACACACATCACCAACACAGCTAGGGCACCTCCATACCTACACACACCACATCTGCACAGCCCAATTAATAATGAAACCCCCCTAACAAACACACATGATATCAACCAAATGGCTCAGCCTAGGTGTCTGGCAAACCAACAACCCACCCTGTGCATATGATGATACCTGTGCCACATCCCTGCCATCCATGCCATCGATGCAGGGACCGGCTAATATGGTTCGGATGCACAGGGTGAATGTATGAAGATGTAGTAATGTAATGCTGTGTAACATGTTTTCAGCAGGAAAGTTTAATTCTTACATGTCAGGATGTGTAGCAATCCAGCCATAATGCATTATAGCTGTTATTAACACTGACTGATAGTGGTCTCCATAATGTATTCAGTTTGTGTTGTAGGTGTCTATGTTTCAGCAGGATGTTGGTCTGCTGTTGTTTCTTACAAGGGTTATGGCACTGTGGTGACACATTGATTGTATCATATCCTGGGTACAGCTGAACACAAGTAACAGGTCTGTATAAGAGTTACTGCATGTGTCACATGGCTGATAGGTCTGAGGGATGTATACAGGTGAGTGCATGGTGGCTGATGTCAGCAGCCCTTCTACAGTTGACAATGGTAAGAGTACTGGGTGGCACACACCACATGTTTGTGTGTAACACACACACACACACACACACACACACACACACACACACACACACACACACACACACAGAGGCTTTGATGCTGATGCAATTCACAGAGAATACTGTACACATGGATGTACTTAATTTTTCATTGAACCCATTTTAGCCTATGTAATTCCACCAAGACATATTAGACAAAACAACACATCAGTAATTAATCAGTCTGCTACTTTAATGTCATTGATGATGGTACTGGCAGGGTATACATCCCCTTCCTAAATATAGTGCAATACCAGCATTGGTAAACATAGGTGTGCAGTGTGGGTGGCGCAGCCCTACACTTTGGAGGGTTTGGGGTGGTGTAAAGCCACACATAGTGTGAGTGATGACTACCTAACCTGTTAACATACACTGTACAGTATTAGAGCAGACTAAAAGTGGGGATACACACAACAGTCACCCCAATGAGGGTGGCTGTTTCCACAACATCAGCAGCCACATATTACAGTAGACTAAGTGTGGAGATACACACAGCAATAACCCCAATGAGGGTGGCTGTTTCCACAACATCCACAGCCAACTATATATACCAATTCCAGTATCGCTGTACAGCTATACAGTGGGGAGGAGGGCATTTACACATCTACTACTAGTTTTGATGGAATGAATTTTCATGATATGATTCATTTGATATGTTTGCATTTGCCAGTCAGTTGTTGGACAGATGACCTTCTGGGACATGTATATTCTGCAAACTGAAGTTGATCCCTTCACATACACACACACTTACTTGGCAACACTGAGAACTGAACCCCTACCCAGGTACTTATTGCTACTAATGTGTTTGGCCTTAATTGCACACACCACACAGCTTTTAGAATGAGGTGTGTCCCGAGTCTCTTGTTAAGTAAGGAACATCACCAGGCCTTGTACATTATGGTAATGGGAAATGTACTAGGTGTTAATGGACAATACATAATATGCCATACCATCATATACACATTGACAAACACATAACAGTCATAGACACATCTGAGAGACCTGGGTTTATCAGTGCCAACTACTTTGTCAGTGAGTCCATTCTGTTACAGATAATTTGCGCACAGCACATGCATCACTGGGCTGGATAGTGTACTCAGTTGCTTGTAAGGTTGATGGTGACAGTGGTCCTCATAAAGTGGACCTTGGGACATGTATTGGGGTACCATGGTGTAAAGACAGTATACCCAGCACCCAACCCCCACATTGGATCTTTTACTCACTGAAACCCATGAAAACACTCTGACATACCCACAATCACACATTGACCAGGACTGCAATACAACCCCTTGTCTATATCATCAGTGCTACTACAGGGATATGCATTTATTGCACATGCCACAAGGATAGTAGGGTGATGGTTTGTCATGGCTCTCCTAATGTCAACAACATCACTATTCATTATACAGTATGGCCAGGTGTATTGTATTTGGAGAATGTGGCCTAAGAATGTTGTATCCTGCAAATATACACACTTGCACACATACACACACTTGCCTGGACTCAGAGGGTAACCCATGCCTATCTAGCCATATATACAACAGTGTTGTGCTGGTACTGAAAGCTCCAGGTAGCCCATAGGGTGAAGAGTGCAGCAAGGTACATTTAGTGTGCATTACAGCAGCAGCCATTTCTAACTATGGCAATGGGGGGTGTAGTGTGTGAGAAGGTCCTCACGGTATTACCAGTGGCAGGTTTACAAACACACACACTGTTATTCTCAGCAATGCACACTAACACATTTGTCAGTACTGAAGTCCATAGGTGCAGGTGTTACTAGATGTGTACCAGGATATTGTCCATGGAGAGATGAGAAGAGTAGGGAATGTGGGTATAGTGGTATCATGCCACCTGACATTTGCCAGCAGTCCATCTATCAAATGATGCCAAGTGAGTGATCATCAGGATAATAGTTAAATGCAAGATACAATCATCTGGTAGTCTCTCGCAGAGGGCCAGTGAGGTGCTCTAGTTGACATGTTTGCAACATATATTACATAACATGGCCAGTGTCTGGGTTGGAAACCTGTACCCAAGCATGTTCTGTTGACTGTGGTAGTCTAGTTGAGGTATCCATGGCATGTGGTGCATGCAGGGTGGGGTTTCCTAGCTGTGGCATTCATAACACAGCTGGGCAGACATGTCAGTGTCAGTCAAGCATAGATTGCCTGTGAGCAGCCCAGATGGATACCTGACATATGCAAATCTGTACCGAGGACAGACAGAAATCAGCTAGCCAACAAGTTATGCATTAGGACTAATGTTTTGACAGATAGATGTCTGACACTAATAGGTATGTCCTTACTACATGACAGCAGTCCTCAATGACATGTCCTATCCACATAGTAATCTACAGTTAATATCCACATATTAGATCAATGTCCAGTAGCAAGCACTTAATAACACACAGCTCACCCACCAAGAACATGATAGTCAGTACTCAGAGTCCAGCTTTGCATGCAGGAGTGTATGGTTCCAGTACTACAATCTGCAATCTACTCTTAATTGGGAAAGCACTGTTAACAGTAGTAACATAATGATACAATGCATGCACGTGTGACTGCATATAACCTGGGATACTACCCATGTATGAAACACATACAAAAGGAAAAGGATATTGTACTCACCATGTATACCCAGGCGTCCCAGGCGGTATACTCACAACCCTTGCTACTGTAATGACACCACATAGAAGCATGTTATGTACACAGAAATAAATACACTTATTAAAGATGTCATTACCCTGCTATTTTATCAGACTGGAATGTGATCTCTGGTTACCAAGGATAAGCTATGCTTAACAAGTGTAACCATTGATTAAATGTAAATGCTAAGCTGATTTCCACACTGGTAAGTGAAGCCTACATGGTAAGTGCCAATTTATTTAACTGCACATTAGCAGCACTTAGCATCGGGCGAACCCATGCAAACCCGCTTAAAGCTGCTCAAAACTGCCTTAACCACTCTGTATCCAACAGTCATTTTTCTGACTAGCAACAAAATATATACTCCTTGCAGGTCTTGAACCCAGGACCCTGTACACTATAGTCACAGCAGTTAACCACTAAGCCATCACAGCTGTGAAGAGTTGTTTTTTACCATATATTTGTAAGTACACATACTGAATAGTATTGAACAACTGCTTTGTCTTCTACAATTGTGTAGTACTTGTTAGTGATATTAGTGTTGAATCAAGTATGTTGTTATATCTAAATATACACATATCAGATATATATATATATATGGTGTGATAACATCTGGGAAGGTGTATACAACAGTCATGTCTACACATAAGGATCTGTATACATATATATATATATATATATATATATATATATATATATATATATATATATATATATATATATATATACACACACACACACACACACACAGACACACAAGCACACACACACACACACACACATATATATATATATATATATATATATATATATATATATATATATATATATATATATATATATATATATATATATATATATATATATATATATATATATATATATATATATATATATATACCTAACATATGCCCATAACATTGTACCAGAGTCATACCTCAGCACCAAGAGTCACAACCTCCTAGTGCAAGGGGATGTCATGTAAGTATTGCAGGTATAACTGTGGAATGTTGCTACAGTAGCAGGGGTTGAGTTAACAGACATGGTGTGTGGGAAGTCACTTCTGATACTGACATGTACACCATCAGTTACAGACAGACATCATAAGATCATCACAAATCACAGTGATGATCCTGTGGAATACAGCAGAGATATAACCAATAAACTTGGACAGTTTGACATCTGGTCAGTGCAGAGGTATACACAGAATTCCTTAGTGCAAGATGTGTGAACTAAGCCTGACAAAGTGGATCTTTACAGCCATGTAAATGGGGATATCACAAAAATACTGGAATAGATAAGCTCACACAGTTGATGCATTCACACACTCCTGTCTGTCCTAACACATATTAACTGAAAGAGCAGAGGTCCCAAATCCACATACTTTCCACTGCTTACATCTTTACACCATCCCACTGTTTTTTCAGACATTACACAACAGTTATGGTGGCTAGGCAATAGTTCATCTGACAAATATCTGCACATAACATCACACTAGCTAAATACACTGAGCAGCTAGGCATGTCACAAAGCACTGTGCAAACTACAGGCAGACTGCCACCACACTGACCCAAGTTTCATATGGGGGAATACACATGTACTTGCAAATATAGCAAGCACTACAGGCATGCAACAGCATGGAGTAACAGACACCATTGTGAAAGTGCATACCCACAACCAATATGAACATAGCCACAGTCACATTATGGTAAGCCTAAGTAATGTTACAGTATATGTACTGTGTGAACACCACCACCCTCATATGAGCCAGTCACACAATAACCCTACATATACTGAGCCAATACACAGTGTAGTCTGATGTCTGACTGTGGTATGGGACATGTGTCAGTCTGGCCCTACAAACATGTACACTGATAGGGTACCATAAACTGGAGCAGCATGCAATATCAGATAGAACAGGACCAAAAACAATGACATCTACCACAGTCTGTACACAAGCCAAGTAAAATATTCACAATACACAATCTGTCAGCAATCATTATAAATACACATACCTCACTACTGTACACACTACAATAGAATGCCCGGGTTTTGTCCTTAAATATAAGGCCTACTATACATAACATGTCTAGCACTCTTATATCTCACTGGCTTGTGACCAGGTATGATGTCTGTAAATGATGTACTGTACATATGCACCTCCTACTGCATGACATATGGACAAAGGGTGACAGACTTGGGGGAGAGAGGCACAGACACAGCACCAATATTGACATATTGCTGTGATAATCTGAGAAATTTCCTGGTGTAACAGGGTTTGTTGTGACATATCTCTTCTGAGGGATATGAAGTCAGTAACTCACATGGATGTCACCATGTACTGACTGCAATAATCAGAGTATGCTACTGCATATCTAAAGATAGGAAATGTGTGAGTAACACAACACATGTAAGATTCCAAACTCTGGACAGTCTGCAGATAGCCCTACAGGTGAGAATTTCCTCAACCACATAACACTGTCATGCCATACTTTAAATCATGTAGAACAGCCCTATCCACACAAACCCTGTTAAACCAACATTACTTCAAATGTAGAACAGCACTACTTACATTATGTCCCCCATGTCTGGAAGATCCCCCTCCTGTTTGTTGGCCTGTCTCCACAGTGTATGTTGTAAGAGGTATTTCCAACTACTCTCTGTGATGCTGTTTATCAAACACCCACATGAAGTCCTGCTCACAGTGAAGGAAAAGGATCAACACCCACATGAAGTGCTTAGTTATAGGAGTGTGTTTCCATGCAATTGGCTATAGGAATGATACCACAGCTGTTCCACATGCAATTAGCAAGTGGGGGACTGCAATTCATGCAGAGGCCATCAGCTGATCATGAGCATTCATTAAAAAACTCAAGCTGTTGCCTATGCAAAACAGATGTACTTTTCCACATCCACCAGAGAGGGAAAGAAAGAGGGAGACAGAGACAAAGTAAGAAAGGAAGGGTGTAAGAGAGCAAGAACCAAGTGTGTTTGTGTATGATCCTTGGGTGGAGAGGGGTATCTGGATATTATAGCAGTTGCTTATATTGTTTACTAATACATACTGTCACATAGTAATTGCACATGGCTGCACACATTTATGGCTGAGGATTGTCTACAACAACCTCTACAGTGTTTGAAAACTGTTGGCCTTGTAATCTGGAGAATGGGCCATATAGGTCCTCAATATAATGATGTAGCAAATGGATACTGTCAGCACACACTCACCCCAACACTCACACAGGATACTGATGATACACACACTTGCCAGTACTGAGTCTCAACCCCCTACCTGACTATGTATTTCCATTACAGTGTTATGCAGTTATTGCATGCGCCACAGAACTTATATTTTGGAGAGTTGTATGAAGGTATCATTGAAGGTGAGTGACATCAGCAACAGTGCTAAAGATGGGATAAGGGAAGTGTAGTACATGTGAATGTCAACAAAGACAGGTGTCATCACAGTTGGCAGTATCAAGATTAGAACCCCTACCTAACTAGTTTGTTACACTACAGTATTATGCAGTTATCATGTGCCACAGAGCTTATATGCCTGCTACATGGACAAAGGGTTATGACAAGATGGATGACATCAGCAGGCATGCTAAATTAGGCCAATGGGAGGTGTAGTGATTGTGAATGGCTTCAAAATCATTACTCTCTTCACATACAAACACACACACACACACACACACACACACACACACACACACACACACACACACACACACACATACACACACATCTGCCAGTACTGAGATGCATTGGTTCATTGCTTCGTAGGTGTGTAGTAGGTGGTTGTGTCTGACAGCTGTACAAGGTTAGGCAAAGAGAATACCTTGGCATCAGGCCACATAACAATGGTCTCCAGTGTGGCTAAGTGGTGTAGTTCCTGGAATGGTTCCCACAGGTGGGTATTGTATTCACCATCCACTCATCTGGGTTAATATTCTGGGTGGCCAGTGATGTGCACTGCTCCCCATGTATGTGAGCTATATTCTATAACATGGACAGTGTCTGGGTTTTGCACATGTTCCACATGCATTTTCTTTGACATATGGAAGTGTACTTGAGGTCTTTGGAGCATGTTGTATGTACAGATTGTTATCTTTTGATGTAGCATTCCTGACCTCATTTGGGGATATCTGGTTATGTAATTGAGGTTGTGCTTGCACCTACATTGACAGCATGATACAGGCATTCAGTGGAGTTAATGGTGTCTGTCCATATATGGTATGTGTATAAGGCATGGAATTCCCTTTGTGGGTTACATTTGCAGACTCAGCAGTTGTTGCAGGCGTCTAATGGGGAACATAGCAAAAGGACCACTGTAAGCATTTATTTGCCTATTGTAGGGATGGAACAGGGTGCTTGCTGGATAACACACACACACAGTCAGGAGATGTTACACATCACAGTACTTTCTGATGTCAGTGGTGCTGTTGTGGTCAACAGGCATATAGTCCACTGCAATCACACCATGGTCAATATCTGTGGGAAATATGCAGGCATCTACCAATATAGTGGTTGTTGCCTAGCCAAGTTTGTTTGTGTATGAAACATCGGTGGAGAGTGTTCTCTGAGTAATACAAGGGTTGCCTATATTGTTCACCGATCCATAATGTCACATGTAAGTCTATGGATTGTCTACACCAACCTCTCTGGTGTTTGACATCTGTTGTCCTTGTAAGGTGGACATTGTGACATATAGTAGGTCCTCAATATAATAATTTAGCAAAAACCGCCCCACAATCTATGCTGTCATTACAGGATCACAGAAACTTCCACACAGGATACTGGTGACAGACACACACTTGCCAATACTGAGATTCAAACCTCTACCTAGCTATGCATTGCTACTACAGTATACCACATTTATCACATGCACCATGGAGCTTATCGGAAGGATGTTGTCTCAAGGTACTTCTAAGATGAAGAACATCACCAGCGCTTGTAAATACCAACCTTGGGTGATGTAGTGGATGACAGATCCCAAAATAATTTTACCCTAATCACACATTTACATTTGCCAGGGGTGAGGTTCAAACCTCTGTCGAACAATCTTTATGAACCATTATGTTATGCATTTACCACATACACCACTGACCTGACATGGTTTAGGCTTGGCAACAAGTACTTGTAAGGTGGATGATATCTGCAGGACTGCTAAAGTCAGGATCTGAGATGTGTACTGTCTGTAAATGGAGCCAAAATCTTTGAGGTACACACACAAACACTTGCCACAGATGAGATTCAAACCCATACCTGTGTAGTTACTGCTGCTACATTTTTCCGCATTTCTGGCATGCGCCATGGAGCTTATAGTGCTGATTGTTGTCCAAAGGGGTATTACAAGGTGACTGACATCAGCAGGCTTGCTAAAGGAAGGCAATAGGAGCAATAGTGACTGTGCATGACTTCAAAATCATTAATCTGTACACACACAGAGTTTCACAGTTGTCATATCTGTGGTTAGAACTCCTACCTAGACAGGCTTAGAATACTGAAATAGATAACTGTAAAAACAGGAATGCAGGCAAGAGGGCTTGAGGCACTCACACAGTAGTAGTTTCCAAAGTTTATTCTTCAGACTTTGCTTCAAACAAATGATAAAAAAACAATAAAAAGCAGTAACCATAAAGCGCTTTTTGTCTCACCCCTTAGAGAGACTTCATCAGACAGTTGCAACAAGAATGTTTCCAACAGTAAATTTGGTTGGAGGAAGTTGATTTGGTTTGCATTTGTATTTATGTTTGAAACATTCTTGTTGCAACTGTCTGATGAAGTCTCACTAAGGGGTGAGATGAAAAGAGCTTTATGGTTACTGGTTTTTAATGTTTTTATTGTTTGTTTGAAGCAAAGTCTGAAGAATAAACTTTGGAAACTACTACTGTGTGCGTGCCTCAAGCCCTCTTGCCTGCATTCCAGTTTTTTAGAACTCCTACCTAACTAGTATGTTACACTATAGCATTATGTAGTTAGCGTATACACAATGGAGCTTATAGGGGTAGCCCTTGTCCAAAGGGATATTTCAAGATGATGGACATCAGCAGGCTTGCTAAAGTAGGGCAATAGGAGGTGTAGTGACTGTGAATGGCCTCAGAATCATAAATCTCTACACACAAACACACACACAGAGTCTCACAGTTGCTATATCTGGAATTAGAGCTCCTACTTAACTAGTATGTTACACTATAGCATTATGCAGTTATCACACGTGCCACAGAGCTTATAGGGGTAGCCCTTCTCCAAAAGGGTATTTCAAGGTGACTGACATCAGCAGGCTTGCTAAAGTAAAGCAATGGGAGGTATACTGACTATGAATGGCCTCAAAAGCATTAATCTCTACACACACACACACACACACACACACACACACACACACACACACACACACACACACACACACACACACACACACACACACACACACACACACACACACACAGAGTCTCACAGTTGCCATGTCTGGGATTAGAGCTCCTACCTGACTAGTATGTTACATTACGCACTTATTGTATGTGCCATGGAGCTTTAAGGGTTAGCCCTTATCCAAAGGGATATTTCAAAGTGACTGACATTAGCAGGCTCTCTAAAGTAGGACAATGGGAGGTGTACTGACTGTGAATGTCCTTAAAAGCATTAATCTCTATACACGCACACACACACACACACACACACACACACACACACACACACACACACACACACACACACACACACACACACACACACACACACACACACACGCACACACATGCACACACACGCACACACATGCATGCACACACACACACACACACACACACACACACACACACACACACACACACACACACACACACACACACACACAGAGTCTCACAGTTGTCATGTCTGTGATTAGAATTACTACCTGACTAGTATGTTACACTATAGCATTATGCAGTTATCACACGCACCACAGAGCTTACAGGGCTAGCCCTTTTCCAAAGGGGTATTTCAAGGTGACTGACATCAGCAGGCTTGCTAAAGTAGGGCAATGGGAGGTGTAGTGACTGTGAATGGCCTCAAAATCATTAATCTCTACACACACACACACACACACACACACACACACACACACACACACACACACACACAGTTGTCATGTCTGGGAGTAGAACTCCTACCTAACCAGTATGTTACACTATAACATTACACAGTTATCACAAGCACCAGAGATTATAGGGATGACTATTGGCCAGAGGATTATTTCAAGGTGACTGACATCAGCATGAGTGCTAACCTGGGCTATGGGAAGTGCAGTGTGTGTGAATGGGCCATAAACCATTCCTTTGTGGACACACGCACACAACACTCGGTCACACACAACTTTACATTTCACAGGACTGGATATACAAGTGCTGGATGAATACTGATTTGTACTATCATGTTACACAGTTATCAGAAGCACCACAGATGCTAAAGGGCTGAGGGCTACCAAAAGCAAATGTCTACAGTGATTGACTTTGGCAAATCATGTGATATTGGCCAATTGGATGTGTGGTTGTTGGGACAGGACTCATGATAGCAATCTCTATGTCACTGTCTGCCTCTCTCTTCCCCACATCTGTGTGTGTATGTTTGACCTATTATAGTGTGTTGGCCTTGGATATGTTTGAGTATTCCTATCCAATGTGTGTGCAAAGCATGAATGGTGTATAATGTGTTGTGTGTGCACAGACATCTGTGACTGACAGATATGTATAGTCCACTATTGTTGTCAGACATGGGCTTCATAGTGTAGGATCATGCCCAGTATAACCTTCTGTACTGAGTGTGCAAATTCACCAGTGCAGGATTTTGTGTTCTACACCAACAGCTATCAACCTGTTCCTGCAGGATATCTGTAAATAGTTTGACAATATGGAGTCACAGTGGTCAACAGATAGTGGGATGCTGTAGCTATTGCTGTCTGTGCTGCTTGTCTTACATGGTTGGTGTTAGCAGAGATATTCAGACATATACATTTTTACACTGTGTTGTATTATGTCATCAACTACCAACAGATATACTTATTTGCTCAGTTATTTTCAGGGAAATACAAGATGAATGAAGCTGTATCTAGTATTGTGGTCTGCAGCCTACATATTATTGCACACTCATGCCATTCTGGAGGGGCAGGTACAGACACTTGCTGATGGAGCTGTGAAAATGGTCCAGCACCTTTGTACTGTGGTGGCTGAGGATCCCCTGCTTGTACATCTATCAACATAACAGAATGGCCATATCCTGCTGTGGCCATACCTCTCAGCTTTACAGATTCATTGAGGTTATCCAGAGGCAGGGCTCATATATCTTGTAAGTTTCCCTTCACATTATGGCTTACAAGCAGGTTTGTAGCCACCCATTACTAGGTTTGCAGGCAGGGGTAGTATGGGCACACATCAAAGTTTCAGATTTCACACACTCCATGGAGTCCATGCTTCTTCACCCCCCCCCACTCTGTTATTCTATCCTCTTCCTAACATTATGTGAGTGATATCTGGGAAGTATCCCTATAGTTGTCCCTTCATCCCAGCGTTATTTAGGGGTTGGTCCACAGTTCATGCAGTAGGACATGGTGGGCATGCTACTGTAATTTGTGGTCATGGCCTTGCATTTGTGTTCTGTGGGCTGTGTTATGTTGTTATGTGTGACCCCATGAGATAACATACATTGGCAGTACAGGTTAGGCACTGGCCTTTGACAGAGGACTGTAGGGCATTTGGTAATGATGCATGCCATCTGTAGCAGGCCAGTGCATTCTGTCACTCCTAAAGTCCCAGGCTGTGAGCCACTGGATTCCCCTGGGGTGACAGGGTAAGTGTGGGAGGTGTTAATGGCAATACTTCCTGTCTGTATTAATCCATTGGTCTGGATGCTGGCAGGGTGATGCTTACAGCTAGGGTAGGGACACACCTGCATAGGACACATCTTTGGCATGCTACATTCTGTGAGTATTCCCATACAGAAGTGAGGGTCATGCTGTACTCATTCCCAACAGCAGGGATATGACCTGTGATAAACCCTTGGATGATGGTGGGGTGAGCTGAGTGCATGTGTGATATGGAAGTTTCTCACAGATATACCTGGGACATTCCCCTTATGCAGCCTTGTATGGGGACATAGGCATTCTCTCATTACTTCAAAACTGTGCCTTTTGTGGTGTGCCAGTGATTGGACAGACTACATCAGTATTCCATATTACACATACAACTAACGTGCTGCTAACCTGTATGTACAATTCCAAAGGTGTGTGCAGTTGACAGTTACATTTTATGTAATCTGTCTGGGGTACTTCCACCTGTGTACTGTGTGTATGCTTGGGTCCACATTCATGGCATGTCCATCTTTCAGATGGTAAAAGATATTGCCATCTGAACAATGAGTATGGATGACTGCGGAATTGGGTCTTGCTGGGATGCATTGTGGTTGGCACAGCAGTTGTCAGAACATGGCCCTGTCATCAACAGTAGTGGCCATAGGCCACTGGGACACAACCCTCCATGCCTATATGCTGACCACTTCCACACAATGTACAACACACAGCAACCTAACATACAGAGCCCTGCATATTGTACACGTGCAATTTTCTATACTGTTAATTGGGCCTGCTCAGGTAATCTGTGCTCTACTATTATTAACCACACTTGTACATGTTACTGCTGACTGTACTAGTATTTAAGGTACTCTGTTGGCTTCCATTTTGTTTGTATTCTGACCTATCATGCAGACTAAAGGCATATCAGTATTGTACAGATCTTAGGTTTTATTGACCTACATTTCAATTTCAGACTTCATACCTTGCAGAACTAATATACAAATGCCTGACCTGTTGTAGTCTGTCTGTGTAGCTCTGGAGGGGGTCTGTTATCCATTGCCATTAATTGGAGGCCTTAGTACAACCTTTCTTTTTGGTCATCTATACCTGTCCTGCTAGCTGAGGCTGTTGCTGGGTATGTGAACCTCACTGCCATGCATGTGTGTGTCCTATGGACACACATTTGTGCCACCACATGTACTGCAGTGGGATGTCCTATGGACACACATTTGTGCCACCACATGTACTGAAGTGGGATTTGTCACCTTTTCTAGTACTGCCTGCTTTGCTGACACCAGTATTTGTTATGGATTCCATGCTGCCCATATTAGGTGTCCAGTATCTGCTGCCATCCCAATCAGCCACCTGATTCCCTTGCATGCTCGCATCCATACCATAGCTATGACTAGCAGAACATACTACTCCATTCAGCAATTGATAGGAAGAGTGAGTTACTTGTGTCTGTGCCAGTGTTGAGGATGGTGCTGGAGGGCTGACTATATTGGATGTACATAGTACACTCCCTATACATGGTAAAGCACAGGTAGTGGCATGTTTGGCATGCCTTTTACTGTATGTGCAAGTCAGAGAGAGGTGTCATTCCCTGGGTTCCTACCATGTCAGTGTATGTGCTATACGTTGCCTCTTTGCCAAAGCCTGGGTGTACTGGGCATGCCTCCTTCTGCCTACATGGGTAGGCTTAGGTTGTTCCTCCTCTGAGTCACTTTGTGCCTGTGCTGGCCTTGGCAATGGTGGAAGGCTGTGTGGCCCTGCCCTGTGTTGTTCCTGCTGTAGCTGTTTCCATAGGATCATATTGTGTAGCATGGCACATACAATGAAAATATGTGTACATGTAGCTGGAGAGTACTGCAAGGCTCTACCAGATATGTTCAGGTACCAGAACCGTGACTTGAGCATCCCAAACACATGTTCTGTTATGATTCTCGTTTGTGTGTGTGCCTCATTATGGAGTTCTTGTTCAGGTGTGTGTGCATTTATGATGGGTGTCATCAGTCATGGCTCCAGTGCGTAACCAGCATCCCCCACTAGGTGGCCATATGGGATGTCCCCACTGGCAAATCTCTGGTACAGCTGTGTCATATGCCAGATGTGGGAGTCATGTTAGCTTCCAGGGCTGCCAGCACACACATTCATTATAATGCCCTGGGCATCACACAACCTGGCTGTTGATGGAGGGGAAGCCCTTGCGGTTTATGCAGACCCTACCTCGCTCACCAGGTGGCGCATTGATGTGTATGTGCATGCAGTCTATAGCACCCACTACCTCAGGGTAGTCTGCTATTTGGTGGGAAGAGACGAATATTGCTGGTCAATGCCTCACAGGTGTTGTGGAAATATATGTGCTCACTGGCATGTGCTGACATAGCTTCCAGGAATTGGTGCAGTACCCTTGATGCTGATGCCTGTGAGATCCCTTTAATATCCACAGTTGGCCTTTGTAAGGTACCTGTGGCTAGTATTCTTAAGCCTACACATACCTTGGTATCCCCTGGGATGTGTTCCCCTCTGTTGTTTCTATGTGTGAGACGTGGCCAGCACAGCTCAACAATTTGCTGTAGGATGTCCCTGTCCACCCTATAGCACTCCACTATCTTCAGCTCATGTAGCCCTTGGTAAGTTACCCTGGGTCTGTGCACTCTTCTCCTTCTCTTCACTTTGGGTTGGTCATTAGCATTCTCATCCTCACTACCCTCAGCCTCTTCCACATATTGATGTGTGATAGCGACAGCAATCCCTATCATTTTGTTAGTTTTGTCTGGTAAAATGTCCCCATCTGTGTACATCAGTGGTGTAGATTTTATGGGAAAAACTAGAGTTAAAGGTGTTTGTATAGTTTATAGTAGTATGCTGGGCTAGGCTGGGCTGCTGACTGTGTAATTGGCTGACTCTGATATATTTCACCTGCCAGCTATACTTTGATTGTCTTCCTGCTGCTGTTTTCCCTTCCCATTGCCTCCTTGTTTAATCCCTGAGGTGAGTCACACATATTGAGTGCTTAGATGTGAACAGAGCTGCTATTTCCTGTTTTATTTATTTTTTTGTGTTTAAAACCCGATGCGCAGCGTGCACACCTGTTTAGGCAATTTAAACATTGCCAGGCAGCCTCAGACACACCGCCTTCCTTAGCTGTGCTTAGCTAAGGGCAAACACAGGCCACAGAGCTCCAATAAGCTTACAACATGCATGACACACCCCCTTATGAAGTCAGCTACCTCTTAGGCTTGCACCATGGTGTTACTACACTTACACAGTTGGGTGTTAGCTAACACTGAGGGGAAATCTGTGATTCCGTATCGATCCCCTCATTTGCATAAAACTAACTGCTAATGCATGGTTACAAGACTGACAGCCTTCCCCCTTAGCAACAACTATTCAATGGCATTATTGTCTTCTGCATGCCATTGACTATTATGGCACAATGCTGATTTTGGTTTAAAAGCTTATTGCCAGCTTTTTTTTTTTTTATTTTCAGGCCGATCCCATTTGCGCTCCACTGCCCTATGCTTAAACGGCTGAAATCGACCAAAAAATATAAAAGTTATTTTTTATAATTTTGCAACTATTTACCATGCCAATGGCCATATATTTGGCCATTGGCATGCCTACTACATTGAATACATGCTTTCTTTGGAGCTGTCATGCCTGCGTTTTGTAATTTGCAGAAATGTATTCGGTTAGTAACCGAATACATTTCTGCAGGTTACACTATTCCTGCATAGATGCCTGAATGTTTCCTCCAAAGATATTCAAAGAAAAAGAAAAATAAAGGAACCCAGATACAGAAAATTTCACAATATAAACAATAAGGTCACAAAGGTGGAATGCAGAACATAAGATTAGTAAAGTAGAAGTTAAAAAAATATAAGCTGAAGCTATGGAATACTTACAAAGTGAAGGATTTAGTGTCAAAAGTCTAACATGGGTTATATCACAGCATGATGGAACAATGAGTCAATCAAGTAAGAAGAAACTGGTGCAGGAGACTTCTGAAGAAGAAATATGGACATGAGAAAGAAAAAAAAGAGATTTAATATAGTACAATATTTATGCAAAGGAGAAAGCAAAACTAATTAATACAAAAAGAGCAGCACCAAAAATATTTGAAGAGAAATACAAACAAAGGCATCTGGATATGAACATTTTACAATACAAATATAAGAAAACAAAGTGGCAAAGTAGAAAGGAGGATTAGTAATGGAGATGTTAAAGAAATAAAAGCTGAGGTTATGGATTACCTGCAATGTGAAGGATTTGCTGTAGAAAATCTAACTGATAACACAACAGCAGGACAGAATAATGAATCCCCAAGTTAAGGACAAAAAAGTGGAGTGGGAAACATCTAATCAGTTGCAATGTGAAAATACTTTGGAGCCTTCAGTAGGAAACCAGTATAAAACTTCAGCTGGACTTGCACAGTAAGGGAAGGAACAGGAAACTGTGGCAACTCTGGTGCAGTTAATGTTGTAGAGTGATAAGCCAGTGAGTTTCCATATAAAAGGGCAACAGATGACACAGGATGAAACTGAAGAGAATATGGCACAGGAAGATGATCTGGAACTTTCTGTACAATGCTCACAGGAAATGGAGAACAAAGATCATGCCCTCAGTTTAGAAGAAAATGGTGCAAGGGAAGAGTTGCTGAATTAAACAGAGATGGATATACATATTAAGATAAATGAAATAAATAGATTACAGAAAGTCAATAAGGCCCAAAATGTAAGAAATTTGTTAAAACAAATGAACACAGTAATCAGGACTATTCATAGAAATTAATGTGATATAACAGAAGTAAATAGCAAATGTACAAAATATAAAATGGGATGAAGTAACGGCCAGAGAAATTGAAACAAAATTAAGAAAGACTCCTGACTGGAAACCCCAGTCCCAAATGTCCAACCTGGTTAACATCAAGAAAAGCAATACTCCTCCTTAAGAGCGAGCCTGAAAACTATACTAAAAATTATAGAGCAATAAAGTGCCTTCCAATGATGTTTAAAGTATATACTGGAACTGATGCTGACAGAATTAATAGTCATTTAGAAGAAAACTCAATCTTGGCAATAGAGCAAAAGGGTAACAAATAAAGTAACATGGAAGAAAGGATCATTTGTCATTAAATAAAATCATAATGCAGAACTTTAGAAAGGGGAAGAATCTAAGTACGGCATGGCTAGACTACAAAAAGCATTTGGCACAAGTCCACATTCATGGATAAAAGAGTGCTTAAATAATGTATAAAATAAGCTCTACACTAATCAACTACATTTCAGTGACTGAGAAAGAGTGGAAAACCACTTTTCAGTTAAGTCATGATAAATAAAGGACAAACTATTATTCCAAAAATAAAAATTCAAAGGGGATATTCCAGGGTGAATCTCTGTTACCACTGCTCTTCTGTTTTGCCTTTAACCCATTAATCTGTCTACTTAACAGATAAGGTCATGGCTACAGTTCAGCACTCTGAAAACAACAAAGTGTAAAGACTTCTCATCTTCTTTTTGTGGATAATTTAAAACTGTATAGTTCATCAGATGAGGAACTGAAAGCCCAACTACAATGGTCAAAACTGGTCAAGGTGTACGAATGTCATTTGGTTTTGATAAATGTGCAAAAGCAAGCCTTAAAGCAGGAAAGCTGCAGCACCAAGAAAACACCAGTCTTGAGCAGGAATGTGATATAAAAGAACTTGAGCAAGAGGGAGTATATAAATATTTTAGGAAGTGATGAAGGATCAACAATAAAATATGAACAAATGTGAGTAAAATGAATATTTTAGAAGACTAAAATTAATACTGAAAACAGTTCTTATGTCTAGGAACAAAGTCCAAGCTATAAACCAATTTGTTCTTCCTGTCCTAACTTACAGTTTTGGAGTGACTGACCGGCCCCAAAAGGTACTGGATCAGTTGGACAGGAAAACAAGAAAAATGCTGCATGTCATCATGCAGCAAATCAAATGATTTGTAAAAATCAGTGGACACCAAGATTATGTAATCCCCATTCTGAGGGAGGTATGGGCCTCCTCAAAATTGATTACATGTACAGATCTGCAATCGCAGGACTGCACACATATTTGCTGACCTCACAAGATTTAAACATAGTGAAAATTTTAAAACATGAGAAGAGTAAGCTTAAGATGACTTCCCTGCTTAGTTTAGGAGAAGCATATTGGTGTCAAGTGGAAATGGAAATCAGACCAGAAGTAGATAAAAATCAGGCAGCAAATGAATGTGCCAAAACAAAAAGAAAGAATATAAAGTGAATGATCAGATGAGAAGGCAAGAAATGTGGAAAATGCTAAATATAGTTGCAAGTACAGAAAACTGTTGGAACAACCTCATGTTGATCAGGACCAAATGCAGGAATGGTTAAAGAGATGTGAATTAAAACCAAAAGATGAAAGGTTGGTGGCCCAGAATAGTGGACATGCTTACATGTTGATTTACAAAGTCAATTGACCATGTGGGAAAAACAGACAAATGCAGGGCTTGTAAAACAGAAATGAAAACTTGGTGAGATACACTAATGGCAGAAGGACTGTATACTGAAAGGCAGAATAATGTGGCAAGACTGTTGCATTTAGGATTGTGCAAATATTATAATATTGAAGTAGCTGAGAAGCATTGGAAACATGAACCACAAAGCATTATGGAAAATGATGAAGTTTATATCATATGGGCTCATCATTTACCAGCAGTTCAAAAATAGATGGGGGAAAACCAGATATAGTGCTCCATAAAAAGTAGACAAAAGTAGCATTGATCATAGAAATTGGTACACCCAGTGATTACAGTGTTTTACATCGAGAGAGACACAAAATTATAAAATACTAGACTTTTCAGGTAGAAACAAGGGCAATGTAGAAGAAAGATATACAGACAGTTCCAATAGTAGTAGAAGCAATGGGTTTTATAAAAAAGAATTTACAGTCATACTTAGATATGTTACCGGTACATGGACTCCGTATTGCAGGGAGTCAATTCTGGGCACATTGCGGGTGGTGCAAAGAGCACTTCTGGCTAACATCAAAGATTGAAACAATACTAATTTCATGAAATTTAATCATACTTTGACTTAGGAATGGGGTTCATTCCCGTTATGTTATTAGAAACTCAAATGACTTGGGGAAACTAAACCTGGTATGTACACTACATAAGTATGTTGCTGCACTGAAATGTGCATTATGGGATGCCCAATAAAACTTGTGTCCATGCACATAAGGCAACTATATTGCTGCTCTTTGAGCAGACCTGTCTGAGTGACTATGGTTGCTTCAGATACTGGGAACAGCAGGACTCCTGTAGTGCTAGAGGGAGATCAAGATGTTCTTGTTCTTCCTCCAAAGGGTCTTCCAAGTTTGGTTGGGCTATAATGATAAGTCAGCAAAAAACCCCTCGCACAGATGGCAGAAAGCCCCTTTGTTCAAATTCATTATTATATGCCTCCAGTTGTCATCCAGGTCATATTAGGTGAAACATCCCTAAATCCCTGTACATGAGGAATAAAAGAATTTGTTCAAGAACAGGCAGAAATTGTGCTACTGTTGGCCAAAGACAAAGAGGAGGGGGGAGGCATGCCCTAAGGCAGGAAGGGAGGAGGAAGGTTAGGAGTGTAGTACTGAGGGTAGGAATTTTGAATGTTGGTAGTATGACTGGTATAGGGAGAGAGCTATCTGATATGATGGAGAGAAAGAAGGTTGCTATATTGTGCGTGCAAGAGACCAGATGGAAGGGAAGTAAGGCCAAGTGTATAGGAGGCGGGTTCAAATGGTTCTATCATGGTGTGGATGGTAGAAGAAATGGGGTAGGGGTTATCCTAACAGAACAGTATGCCAAGAGTGTTTTGGAGGTGAAGAGTGTGTCTGACAGAGTGATGTTTATGAAGCTTGAAATTGATGGTGTAATGATGAATGTTGTTAGTGCATATGCTCCACAAGTTGGGTGTGCGTTGGATGAGAAAGAAAAATTTTGGAGTGAGTTGGATGAAGTGGTGGTGAGTGTACCCAAGGGTGAGAGACTAGTGATTGGAGCGGACTTCAATGGGCATGTTGGTGAAGTGAACAGAGGGGATGAGGAAGTGATGGGTAGGTATGGTGTTAAGGAGAGGAATGCAGAAGGTCAGATGATTGTGGATTTTGCGAAAAGGATGGACATTGCTGTGGTGAATACATATTTTAAGAAGAGGGAGGAGCATAGGGTGATGTACAAGAGTGGAGGAAGATGCACACAGGTGGATTATATCCTATGTAGGAGGGCCAGTCTGAAGGAGATTGGAGACTGTAAAGTGGTGACAGGGGAAAGTGTAGTTAAGCAGCATAGAATGGTGGTCTGCAGGATGATGTTGGTGATCAAGAAGCAGAGGAGTGTGAAAGCAGTGCCAAGGATTAAATGGTGAAAGTTAAAAAAGGGTGATTGTGAGGTGGAATTCAGGGAAGAGTTAAGACAGGCACTGGGAGGCAATGAAGAGTTACCAAATAGCTGTGTAACTACAGCAGAGCTAGTAAGGGAGACTGCTAGGAAGGTGCTTGGTGTGACATCTGGACAGAGGAAGGAGAACAAGGAGACATGGTGGTGGAATGAGGAAGTACAGGAGAGTATACAGAGGAAGAGGCTGGCGAAGAAGAAGTGGGATTGTCAAAGAGATGAAGAAAGTGGACATGAGTATAAGGAGATGAGGCGCATGGCAAAGAGAGAGGTGGTGAAGGCTAAGGATAAGGCATATAGAGAGTTGTATGAGAGATTGGACACTAAAGAGGGAGAAAAGGACCTGTACCGATTGGCTAGACAGAGGAACAGAGCTGGGAAAGATGTGCAGCAGGTAAGGGTGATAAAGGATAGTAAGGGAAACGTACTCACAAGTGAGGATAGTGTGTTGAGTACATGGAAAGACTAATTTGAAGGGCTGATGAATGAAGAGAATGAGAGAGAGAGAAGGTTGGATGATGTGGGGATAGTGAATCAGGAAGTGAATCAGGATTAGCAAGGAGGAAGTAAGAGCAGCTATGAAGAGGATGAAGAATGGAAAGGCTGTTGGCCCAGATGACATACCAATGGAAGCATGGAGGTGCTTAGGAGAAATGACAGTGGAAATTTTAACCAGATTGTTTAATGAAATTTTGGAAAGTCAGAGGATGCCTGAGGAGTGGAGAAAAAGTGTTTTGGTACCTATCTTTAAGAATAAGGGTGATGCGCAGAGCTGCAGTAACTACAGAGGGATAAAATTGATCAGTCACAGCTTGAAGTTATGGGAAAGAGTACTGGAAGCTAGGTTAGAAGGGAGGTGATGATTAGTGATCAGCAGTATGGTTTCATGCCAGGAAAGAGCACTACAGATGCAATATTTGCTCTGAGAGTGTTGTTGGATAAATACAGAGAAGGTCAGAAGGAGTCGCATTGTGTCTTTGTGGACTTAGAGAAAGCATATGACAGGGTGCCTAGAGAAGAGTTGTGGTATTGTATGAGGAAGTCGGGAGTGGCAGAGAAGTATGTAAGAGTGGTACAGGATATGTACAAGGGTAGTGTGACATTGGTGAGGACTGCGGTGGGAGTGACAGATACATTTAAGGTGGAGGTGGGATTACATCAAGGATCAGCTCTGAGCCCTTTCTTATTTGCAGTGGTGATGGACAGGTTGACAGATGAGATTAGACAGGAGGCCCCATGGACTATGATGTTTGCAGATGACATTGTGATATGTAGTGAGAGTAGGGACCAGGTTGAGGAGACCCTGGAGAGGTGGAGATATGCTTTAGAGAGGAGAGGAATGAAGGTCAGCATGGCTAAAACAGAATATATGTGTGTAAATGAGAGGGAGGGTAGAGGAATGGTAAGGATGCAGGGAGTAGACTTGGTAAAGGTGGATGAGTTTAAGTACTTGGGATCAACAGTTCAGAGTAATGGTGAGTGTGGAAGAGAGGTGAAGAAAAGAGTACAGGCAGGGTGGAATGGGTGAAGAAGAGTGTCAGGAGTGATTTGTGACAGACGGGTACCAATAAGAGTGAAAGGGAAGGTCTACAAGAGGGTAGTGAGACCAGCTATGTTATATGGGTTGGAGACGGTAGCATTGTCGAAAAGGCAGGAGTCAGAGCTGGATGTGGCAGAGTTAAAGATGTTAAGATTTGCACTGGGTGTGACTAGGATGGACAGGATTAGGAATTAGTATATTAGAGGGTCAGCTCAGGTTGGACAGTTTGGAGACAAAGCAAGAGATGCGAGATTGTGTTGGTTTGGGCATGTGCTGAGGAGGGATGATGGGTATATTGGGAAAAGGATGCTAAGCATGGAGCTGCCAGGTAAGAGGAAAAGAGGAAAGCCTAAGATGAGGTTTATGGATGTGCTGAGAGAGGACATGCAGGCGATTGGTGCGAAAGAGAATGAGGCAGAGGACAGGAAGAAATGGAAACAGATGATCCACTGTGGTGACCCGTAACAGGAACAGCCGAAAGAAGATGATGAATGATGTTCAAGAACAGTTTATCTTGAATTATGTAATCAAGACCTCACCAAAAGATTTATGGAACGAGGTTATTCAGAGGGTCATCTATCTGAGATTAAACATTTTGTAGATAGGATGCCTAGACAGCAGTTAATGACCTATGGTGAATCCAAATCTAGATGTAATTCTAAGATTAGATTCACCACACTAAATTTTTGATTGGGGTCAATAATAAATATTGGGATATATTATTTGCTGAAGAACATCTGGCAACTATATTAGATGATAGATGCAAGTTCTCTTATAGAAAGGGAGTCACTCTAGAGGGACATTTCAATCATTTTAAGAAACATCCACCTATTCAGTTGCATGATAAAATACAAAGGACCATTGGGGGTTTTCATCATATGGATGTAAATGTGAACACTGTACCTTCTGTAAGTATGCACTCAAAACCAAAGAATTCTCAAGCAGAAATACATCCAAAGTCTTTGAAATCCATACATTGTCTAATTGTAGCAGTTGGGTGATTTACCTTGCTGAATGTCAATGTTCAGCTTTTTATATAGGCCAGACATCGCGATTCTTTAAGCTTAGAATTTCTGAGCATTTGAGTAATATATGTAACAAGGTAATCACCAATGCACTGTATAAAAATGTTCAGATTTACAAGACAATGAGATTTTCATTCACCATCATTGACAGAATTGTGGGTTCCAAAATTTCCAAGAATAAATAGCATGATATTCTTAATAAAAAAGAAAGATCTTGGATCATTAATCTGGGTGGTTTATTTCCCCCAGGTTTAAATCACTATTTATGAACATTGATCCAGTTTTTTTAAATACATATATATATATATCTAGTTCCATTTGAATATAAGAACATATATTTGTGTGTGTGTGTGTCTGTGTGTATATATATATATATATATATATATATATATATATATATATATATATATATATATATATATACATATGGAATATTTTGTGAGACATTAACAAATCATTAGTGTTTTAGAGTAGGTTAGTTTTTATGGTATATGCATATATGGTTATTTTGATGTATTTATCATATATATATTATATATATTTTTTCATATATATTTTGTTAGACACTAATATTATTTTTATAAAGGTTGATTAAGTATGTACATTTATGTGGATTTTGATGTATTCAATATACAATGTATGTACATTTTTATCACTTGGTGTATCACTTTATATATATATATATATATATATATATATATATATATATATATATATATATATATATATATATATTGCATATACCTTTAACTCTTGATGAGGGCATTAGCATGTTTTGTTTTATGTTTTTTTGATTGGTGCATTCAAATTATGGTGTTACTATATTTGTAAGTGTTTTGCGGATTCCAAATGATACATTGATAAAGGTCATTAGACCGAAATTGGTCTCTACTTCTTCACAAATAAATTAGGTTTCTCGAATCTGCTGGCCAATTTATGGGCTATAATGATGGCACTTTCTATGAAGCTGATGCTTGGTATGAGCTTTCCAGGACAGTAAGTGATGCCACTGTCATCACTCCTTCTGGCCAGTAGTGCAGGCCTTGTTATGAAGATCAACAACAGTATCAGCTTAACCTGCTTAGCCATTTGCAAACTGAAGTTAGAAACAGACAGACAACATTTTACTGTAAGCATAGTTTTTTGGTAATTTTTTCTTATATTTTTTTAGGTCCAGCACTGTAGTGTCTGTCTGTGTCTTTCAGCTTTAACCGGTTAGGGGTTGCCACAGCAGAACTCCGGTCCGCTAATGCTTGGCAGTAGATTTTCACGTGTTGGCTTGCCAGGCCAAACGCACAACCACGCATGTCGACACACAGAAGACACTCTAACTGAGAATCGAACTGGGTAACATCTAACAGTGAGGCGACAACGCTACCGCAGCACCACCACCACGGGACTAGGTCCAACACTGTAGTGTATTCATCTTAATCTGTATTATGGTGTAAAAGACCAGGACGGAGAACCCAGGGAGCTGCCCACCCATTGCGGGGTGCATATATCATGTGCACTACTGCACTGTATAGATTTCTCAATATTCATGTTTGTACCAGTGAGTTTTCTTTTTGTTTTCTCTTTCTCTTTCTTTTTCTTCTGCAAGTCCTGTTTTAGTATTAGTGGTGGACTGCTGACTGTCACCTCAGTCTCTGCTGGTCATCACCTTCAGTGCTGTGACATTAGGGTACACCAGGTCTGCCTCTCATCAGGGAGATGGAGATGCCCCTAATAAAGACTCAGTCTTGGCCTCTGTGGCCACTACTCAAGGGGAGAGAGAGTTCCTGTTCTAATACTGGCATAGAGAGGTTCCTAGTATCATCTGTTTAAGATGGTGATGTCAAAGGTGCACCAATAGCTGGGTACCTGGTGTGAACTGTAGAGAACCTCCTGACATAGCTTGCTGAGTTGTATGATCAGGCTTGCCTACTTTTGTTCCACAAGGGGCAGTAGCTGCCCAACATTAGCCAAGAAGGTAATCAGTATCTATGTCAGGTGGTCTCTAGAGTAGTGCTGAATCTGCTATGTACTCTGTCCTATCCAGCATCCATATGTTACCAAGCTTTGTATGACACTCCCAAGACCTCATTATTCTTCCAATCCTGCCCATTGGCAAGTCTACCAGTATGTGTCCTTTCATTGATGTAACCTCCTTTTGTATCAGTACCATCCCTGTCTGTCCCTAAATTCTTCTTCCAACTATTGCTGATAACTTTCCCAGCCTCACTTATTCTCTTGTATGAAAATGGAAAATGATGGAAAATGTGAGCCTTTCCCACAACAAGTGCCCTTCTCATGAACTCCAAGTATTCCTTATAGGTATCTCTTATTTGTTTTCTCCTTCTTGCTATTCCCATTTTTAATTTTACTATCTTATTCATTTGTTACACATTTATATGTTGAGCTGGATTGTCATTTTGCTGTGCTGGTCCTTTTTAGCTTTTCCAACATGTGTCAGCCACCATTTGTTGCATGCATGACTCTTGCACTGACTCATGCATAGTTGTGCGCACTTTGTCTGAAGCCATCTCCTCCTGTCAGCCAAATTTTCATAGCACTGTTCCTCCACTACACTTGCCTAAAGTCACTTGCCCCTATCTTGCCCCTGTAACTTGGCTCCACTAATTTCTGATGTATTCATTTTCTCATGCTATCAGCACTATATGAATCCTGGTTCATACCTTAGCAGCTACAGGCTGTATCCTGCATCACAGTACAGACGAAATGGAATTTGTTGCTACGCAGTGCTCCAAAGTGCATTTCTTTGACTCCCAGTCTATATTATAGGAGAAGTGCACTCGTGCACATGTGTGTGTGTGTGTGTGTGTGTGTGTGTGTGTGTGTGTGTGTGTGTGTGTGTGTGTGTGTGTGTGTGTGTGCGTTTGTGTGTGTGTGTGTGTGTGTGTGTGCTTTGTTTCAGTTTATGGGTACAGACTAGAGGGGGTAGATATATTATGATTAGAATAAAAAAATGAAAATAGTAATTATAATTGTTTTATTTTTTATGTCATATTTATTTATTTACTTTATTTTGGGGGGGTTGGTTTGCTTGTTTGGTATTTGTGCTTTATGTGTAAATATTGTGCGCAGGATTGATGTATTTTGCTCAGGGAATATTCTGCCATGAAGCACTTGAGGTTGGTATTCAACTCAAACTTGGCTGAACCAACCAGCTGGCACCCAGATTTCAAGAAGGTTCTGTCACACTGTGCATTTGAACAAAGGAGTGAATTGGTGTGCTATCATTGTGTTATGGTTTTCAGATAATAAAGCGTTTCAACAATTTAAGATGTTTTACTTTTATAGCACAAACTATTGATTTTATTGACATAGGTTCTATGGAGAAATAGTGGTCTGTATCACTGGTATATTACACTTTCTTTCTATTTTTCTGCTTACAGGCAAAGTTGTACTTTAAATTGTTCTTGTGTGAATCTGCACCGTCTTGGTTAACAATGAAACAAAATTAGTAAATGAGTATAATTAAATGCTTCTGGAGCATAATGTAACTCCTTTTCTTAAACACATTTTTTTTTTTAATGGTCGAATTAAAAATTTTTGTTCCCACTCCTACACATACATTAATAATCTGCAAATTGTTGAGCAGTGGCAGTGTATAATACTCTTGTTATCTGTAGCTTAAATGGAAGTACCATCAGATAACAGAAACATGCATTTCATTGCAGCTTTGCCTCTCTTACAGCATGAAACCACTTGTTTAATTCTAGATGGTGTGTTATAAATAAGCAACAACTCGCATTCAGATTAATGCAGAGTTTGGCTATGGCTGGTGTAGTCTAATTATTAAGGCAATGTCCAAGTGATCAAACAAGCCTGCCATAGGTAAAGTCTGCAGTATTCACAACCAGATGTGAGTTGTTTTGTTATACCATGACATGATTTTAAAAATGAATAGATTATTTAAAAAATAATGCCAGTGTGTTTTGGTTACTTCCTTTCATATCATGTGAGTCTGAGGATGACATTGACTATCCACTTATACCTCTATGAATGTGAGAAAAGAGCAAGTCTTTTTGGTGAATGTTGTCTGCCTGGTTATGACAACTTTCTCACTGAAGGCTACTTTAATTGACCAGGTGATGTTGCCCTTTCTCCACTGTTGTGTAATCAAGGAGTTGGTGTATACAATATCTGGGGATGGGGGTTCTCCTCTCACATGTGTAAAATACTGTTCACTGAAAATAGTTTTCAGCGATTTTTTTCACTATATTTTCAGTTAGATAAAAAGCATTCTGCCAATGATTGGAATCCTGTGAGAACACACATGGAGTACTAACATTTGTTTGAAATTTCACATACACCGTATTTAAAAATGATGGTTTAGCTGCCACAGTGATGTTAACATGTTCTGTAATATTTGCAACAGATTGTATCAATAAATGAAATATTTGGTGGAGAGTGATAAGGGTCTCTGTACTGATACCTTTTTATTATAATACTTATTACAGGGATGAAATGGTACAAATAGTATCATGATAGCTTTTTAGTTTAATACTGTTATTTAAATGTATATTGATGTTTGCGATTAACGTTTCTGTACCAGTTCAGTCTGGAAACTGCTATATTGCTTTAGATTTTCTGATCAGGTTATTACTTCTGTGATTTGCACATTTTTAGCTCATAATATGACTTTCTGTAATGTATAGCACAGAAACTTTACAGTTTTTTTTTAAATGTTTATATTTTTTAAAAGCTTTTATAATGGCTTCTGATGGCAGTTTCCTCTCTCAACTTATTTCCATGAACTGCTTAATTATAACAAACACACAAGGGTGAATAAGTAACAGTTGTTCACCGTTTAGAATGCTAGTTTTTATTTTATAATCTATCTATCACAATGGTCATACTAATATGATTTTTGCTTTTCAGTCTGGCTTTCTGTCTCTCATAGGGTGGTTATATCCTCATAATATGATATACCATAGACACCATTATTTCAGCTGGTTTATCTCTGTATTTACTTATGGTAGCTTTATCAGCCACTGGCTTTTTGAACTGTGTCTGGAGACAACACTACTTTTGCACTGATGATATGGTTTGTCACAACTGCAAGCTACTAAAATGCCTTTTGAGGTACATTTAAAACATTTTTCCAGATGAAGTACCAGGCTTTTGGTAGGCATTCTGATGGTTAACTCCTAGTAACTAAACTTTTCAGCCCGCACGGTGTATTGCTAAGATGTGGTATAATCTAATTTTCCTACTAATATGCCTAGCTATCTTTGACGAATAGTTTATATGGCATCACCGTGGCAAGTTCTCATTAGCTTTACAGCATATGGCCTAAGATATGTCATGCAGTCTAAAACAAATTCCTGTATAAAGTAGTGGAATATTTTTCATGCAAAAATGATGGGTTGCTAGGTGGTTGTCTGCTGTCTATGATGCTCACATTTTAGAATTCTAGATGGGAAAGGATGACTTAAGAGATAATCAATGTTTTGTTCATTTTTACCTAAATAAAACTGGATGAGTTAAACTGACTGCAAGGATAGGCTTCTGTCATTAACATTTCACCACTCAGGATTGTCTTGGAGATCTTGCCCCACAGAATAATTGCATATAGTATTTCACTCATGTATTTATTCTCATGGCAGATGTAATTTGATGACTATAACCATTCTGGGGTTTGTGATTATCTGTCATACTACCACTCTCTCCCCAGTTTGTGCATTTCCTTTTCATTCTTGTTACGATGCATGGAACTTTTTTCTTGTTACGATGCATGGAATGTTTTTCTTGTTATGATGCATGGAACATTTTTCTTGTTACGATGCATGGAACGTTTTTCTTGTTACGATGCATGGAACGTTTTTCTTGTTACGATGCATGGAACTTTTTTCTTGTTATGATGCATGGAATGGTTTTCTTGTTACGATATGGAACTTTTTTCTTGTTACGATGCATGGAATGGTTTTCTTGTTACGATGCATGGAACTTTTTTCTTGTTACGATGCATGGAACGGTTTTCTTGTTACGATGCATGGAACTTTTTTCTTGTTACGATGCATGGAACTTTTTTCTTGTTACGATGCATGGAATTTTTTTCTTGTCAAGATAAGTTACTTCTGTGAAAGTTAACCTTTCCAGGGCTGTCTAAGGGTATTTCATCATTCATAAAAAAAAAACAATTTGCATCATTTTGTAAACATCTTTACTTGTAAGGCATCTTTGGTTACTTGATACTTACTTTTGTCTGGATCCAGGATTGTTTGTCACTCTTTTTAAGTAACTCTTATCAGTGTAGTTACATTTTGTAAATTATTTCCATTATTGATGCCATTTGTTTACTTTGCATTAAGCATTCATGTGATTTTGATAGAGCAATATAGCGATGCAACACATGGTAAAACTCAAACTTGGATCAATTTTTTTTTCTGAAAAGATAAATGTTTTGGACCCATATTCTTGTAAGAAGTGTCTGATTCACTTTTTATCAATTCAGACTTTGGTTGCGATAGGTTAGACTCTTTGGGCCCACTATCTTACCCTACTCCCCAGAAATAATATACCACAGAATTTGAAAGTCCTTGTTTTCATGACAGAGCCAGATTCCTGACTCAAAAAACATTTTGTTTCACATATGCAATACAATTTAGTTTTAGTGCATATAGCATATGTTACACTTAATGTGTTTGGACAATCTTACACCCCCTCCACAAAAAGTAATTTACTCTACTAATCTACACCCCAGAAAAAAAAAAAATATATATATATATATATATATATATATATATATATATATATATATATATATATATATACATATATATATATATATATATGTATATATATACATGCATACATATGTACCAACCTTTAAATGGCAATGTTTTAAAGCATTTTATCTTTTAATGGCACATCACATCAGTTCTGTTATAATCAACACTGCCTGGCTTTCTTAGGTTACTGTTTCAAAATGGAACTGCATTCGAAACACAATGCAGATCTTACTTGAGAAATGCAAAGATGCTAATGAATACTTTGTCAGCCAAAATAGTAATGACTTGTGAGCAGAATACAATGCCATAGAACCTATCCGTCAATCTTGACTGATAGGATATCTCATACTCACCACATAAATCTGATTGGGGGTAAAATGTGACACAGTGAACACCACAGTCACTTCACAGCAAAAGTACTCCAGTTCGATATTTGACTAGGGTGTTTTCTATTCAGAGTCAACATGTCCTGCCTGAGTTCACCAGGGATTTCTTTGGGTAACCCAGTTTCCTCCCATATCCCGAAGACATATAATATGTTGACTAGTGACTCTGAATTGTTCATAGGTGTGATTTGTTTGTCTGTGATGTAAACAAAAAGCCTGGTGATTTACATACATGCCCTACTTATATAGTAAACTCTGTGGATAGTGATGGCTGTTTGTGGGATCTCATCTGGAGTCAAATATGTTTCAGTATCACTGGATGGAAGGAAATCTAATCAGAACTTCTACTACCATTATTAAAGTGCAAATCATATATCCCCCTCTTCTACTGTTAATTGTTTTATCAAGTACTAGTAGATCAGAGAAACCACTGTACAACCCATTTCTTTACCCTCCTAGAGAGGTATAGACAGGCAGGATATGGAGTTTAAGTCACATGCAAAAGGGATAGTATCAGTGCCAGATGAGATTTTGTACTGTTCATTGTATTGCTCATGGAAATTAAGCTACTGAACTATAGGCAGTTATATCATGACTATTAGAGCTATCTTTGCATCGTATCAGCAGACCACATATTCTTTCTCACTCAGTCTCTCCTTTGGTGCAATTCCATCTGCTCTTTTCTTCAGTTTCAGCTGTTGGCAAACAACTTGTGTCGCATTACAGTATGAAGTACAGGCATTCCTTGCATACCATTCGTCAAGTACAGAATGGTAATTTACAGCCAGTCATGTAGCATAAGAATGAAGATATACTGTAATGGTGCAGTTGTCAAACTTTATGTTAACATTGTGGAAACAGAACTCAGCACTGAGCAATGCCAAGACATGAAAAATTCAGATGGTAACTTTTGTAATAGTTTGTTTTTGATGCAGTTTTTTTTTTTTTTTGTTTTGTTTTTTTTTTTTTGTTTTTTTTTTTGTAGACAACTTTATCATACACCACACTGTGAATGAGTTATGGTGTAGTTGTAATGTCTTTTACACCAACATCTTATAATACTAACACGGTCACTGCTTCATCTTAGTTATAATGTACGTGCAATTAATTTGTCAAAATAATACTGCACATGTATGAGTTATTACTGCTTATAAAAAGTGCCACTAACCTCATTGCATTCAGATACTCTCACAATAGCTGGACTTCACGTTATGATTCCATTTACTGTGTATGCATTTAACTTATATTTTCTGCATTTGTATGTATGTGTTTTCTCTGAGTACTTGGGTTTTCTCCCACTAACTGAAAAACAAAACACAAACTGTAAGAAACTTTGAAATCTTTCTGTATGTATGTGTGTGACTATATAACTCTGAAATCTTTCTGCATGTATATGTGTGACTATATATATATATATATATATATATATATATATATATATATATATATATATATATATACACACACAGAGACAGAGAAAGATAGAGGGAGAGAGAGAGAGAGAAGTCATATATATAGAGAGCATATTGCTTAATGTTGTTTTTGTTGTGACGTAGGTTATTATAGACTGCTTGGTGATCTGCTGAGTTATATGCACACTTAATGAACTCTTTTAGAGAAAGTATTTTTAATTAATTGTACTGGAGAAGTTAAAGTACAGGTCAGTGCTTGCTAAATGTTATATTACTTGATGAATATGCATACACAACAGATCTTGTTCTGACTACATGAACAGCAGTATTTAACATAGCTCAGTTTGTGAAGTAGCTACTTACTGCTTTGTTGATACGGTTAGTATATTTAAGTAGGTGGATTAAAGTAGGGCTTGCTCCCTAGGAAAAAAGCATTGTCCTTATATTTTCTGACTCACTGTGGTTCTTCATGAGTTCACTCGTGAAATGTTGTATTGCGTTCACAAAGTGTGTTAACTTGATAATACAATGTGTGGAGTTACTCCATAATTGTGCTTTTGTGTAATTAGTATATTTAAGAAGTGTGGCATATGTGGGGTAATGTGGATCTCCACACACCACTCAGCAGACTAATAACACTGTCTTTTCTTGCCTCCTTCAAAACTATTGTCCCATATCATGCCCATCTTTTTTCTGCAACATTTCTGACTCTTCATCCCTGAGCTAACCTTCCAGTAATCTTAATACTGCCATACCCAATCACTTATCTCTAAGCAGAACTCCTTTTTAATGTGATGCTTTTGTAGCCCCCCATTGCATCACAGACTCTATAGTCATTCGTGTTCTCCTCTTCCTCACCCCTAACTCCCAGCCACATTAATTTTCTCTACCCCATCTCCCATCCATCTTACAAGCCTGTCTACATACAGAGATCTATTAGCTATTCGATGCCAATAATCCTGGCTCCAGTACTTGCTTGCATCATCCATAGGTTGTTTCTAGTGCCTTTCCACCTCAAAGTAGCCATGAAAATGCCAACCTAATGGCTAGGATTATACTGGATTCTCCTTACCTCAAATGTAAGCTCTGATAATTCTAACTCTGTAACCCTAGCCCTACAGTTTTACATACTAGCCCTTGCCTTCTGTCCCACTCCTCTTCTGTATTGTACACCCCCCCCAATCTCCTACCATTTACCAAGCTTAGTAGTAGAATCTTCTTTCTTACCTAAGCCTGCAATTTAATTTTAGTTTCTGCATAAAATCACAACACAATCATCTCCTGTACTACATTACATTTACTAGGTGGTAAGAGAAGATGACAGCCTATCTAGTCTGGCATTTAAGTCCATTTAGCATTGTACCTCATGTTCGTCCCTACCATCCCCTTCACCCTTTCGGTGCTTACTACATGCTCTCTTGAACACCTATGTGGCGTTCATACCCATCATCCATTGTAGGAGCCCCTTGCATGAGTCCATAACACTTTCACAATATTTATACATGCCATTGCACTGTGTGGCAGTATAAATGTATACAGCTTTCAAAGCAGTAAAGAATTTAGTGCACTACAGTTTTTCTATAACCTTTGCAGTACATGAAAGCAGGTAAATCTACATGTACCATAAAGAATTATGATTGGGTTATGTATATTCATTTGTTTACCAGGGAGGACCAACTGGGTTATGCAAGACCCCTTTTCAGAGGAGGCTCAGGGAGCAAAGCTCCAAAAACATGTTTAGTGAGAGAAAAATATATAAGGATATACTAGCAGATGAATGGTTTGCAAGGACAAAAAAATATCTGAAATATAGTGTTTAGAGATTCAACACTGGCTAGGCATCTAGGTGAATATGACAATTATTAGTTGTCAAAGAAGGAAAAAGTAATGAAAAGGGGATTGTAGTAGTACTAGAAGTAGTTAGCAAAAACTAATTGTAATAGAGTAGGAATGCGAGTACAAGAAGAGAAATTAATCAGGAGCTAAATGCTGACAGAGACCCAAAAATATTATAATGTGTAAAAATACAGAGGATATGGTGTCAAAGTGGGTGAGGGGAGATTGCATTGCTAGAGTCATGATCAAGGGTACAGAAAAAAATGAAGAAGTCACATCAAGAGCTATGAAAAGAGCAAAATTCTAGAGGTACTAATGAGAGGAGAAGCTCTGCAGTTTGAGAGAAAGAAATAGTTTGCAAACAAGTAATTGTAATAGAGATGAGGAGATGCATGTGAGGATGTTTCATGAAACTACTTTGCTTTTGAGTTTATCTGAGATCAGATGCAGTTGGTTAAAGAATTTGGCCATATGGCATGGGTACATGGCTTCATTGTGTACATTTGAGGCCTTGTCCTGTTAGGCAAAGTGTTTGTCTTTATTGCAGAGTTCTGTTGTAAGACAGTACCACGTCTTCAGTGAGATTAAGCAAGGAGATTTAGATGGTTGGTGCAGTACTACCTTTAGTTGTGATAGCTATGAAATTCCATCCAGTTGTTTTATGTAGAGTAATGCAGTGATGGGTTGCTCTAGGGAGACTGGCAGCGGATTTTGATATTTTGTTATAGCATTACTCTAGTCTGTTGTTGGTAAGAGGTAAGCATTGACTGTAGCCTTACATGCTTTTTCTGAGAGATGGGTTTTGATTCTATATAAGGCAGCCAGCTTTTGATGACTTTTGTATGACATGGGATATACAGTTGTCAAATTGTAATTCATTATCCAGGGTAACACCAAGGAGTTTCATATCTGAGACAATATCCACAATAATATTGTTGAAAGAGGTAATGGAAAAATCAGTATGTATGAAAAGACAGGACAGGATCAAGGTAGGAAGATCATGACTTTTTTTCTTTTTAGCACTGAGTATTGGGTCATGCTCCTGTAGCCAGAGTTCAGTTGAGGAGTGTGATTCCTGGGTTGGCTTGCATTCTATGGATATATGGATGGGGAATAATAAACAAGGATCGAGTCACATGCCTACTGAAAAAATAAGGAGGGGCCAGAAGCAGTGTGTAGATCTTTGACAAATATATTAAACAGCAAGTGGCCCAGTAGAGAGTTTTGATGGACACCTATGTTAAGAGGGAGGAAGACTATGCTGTTTGCCACTTAACACATTGTATTCTGTTATTTAGGTAGCTATAGAACCATTTGACAGTGTTAGCCGAGAGGTTGAGAGTGTTGAGCTTATGGAGTAGTAAAGAATGGAATACTGTGACAAATGCCTTTCAGATATCTAGAAAGGTGACAGAAACCAAAGGATTGTTATTACAGTGTAGATTAATGGTATTTAGGAATGATACCAAGGCAGTTGTACTGTGGTAAGTATGCAAACCATGCTGAGACCAAGAATGTAGGTTTTGGTCTAAAAGGTACTGTAGATCAATATGTATGTATACATTTCAGAAGCTTTCTAGGGGCTTGCACAAGTGTGTATATACTAAGCATGTGCGAGCCTGACTGCCATTTTGTAGTAAGCTGTTGAGATGTAAGCATGTATGTATGTGTAGTCTGTCAGTTAATCAGTTCATTTATATTTTGTACTGCTGCTATCCATCCTGATGTGTTTCTTTGTAATAAAGCATATAACAAACTACCCTGCCTGTTTGCCTTCAATTATAAAGCAAGATGAGTGACATTGGTGTCAGAAGTGGGATCCAAATTCAGGACCAAGAGGCACTCAGTTAATGGTGGAGGAATTTATAGTAATGGATCATCCCTACTGCATGTAAAACTCATAAAAACAGGTCAGAAACATATTTTAGGTGCCAAAGTTTAGTCAAATGATTTCTTATTCACAAAATATAAAACAAAGCACTCAGAATGCTCTAAATTAATTTCTAGTTAAACGAAATATCTGAAACTGTGACATATTGATAAACATATTCACAATAACTATAGAAGTTTCAAATAATGTCTGAGTCACATAAAATGAATAAAATAAGGAATATTACCGCATTTTCTCACTATGTGCTACTTTTTCACATCAATTAAAGCTATTTGAGATATCCGAAGTGCGTGAAGTGTTTGCCAGTTTCTGCAGTATTACAGTAAAGTCATTTCACAAAATACAGCCATTTCAAAGCATATTTTGCAAAGCATGGCATTTCGAAGAGTTTATTGTCCATTCAAATGTTATTACAAGTACCTGCTGTGTGTGCATATTCGTATATAATTACAAGGGCCATTTTTACAGTGTGTTTGGGCATACTTTGTTGGCATGGCAGACAAATTTTCATACAAGCTACATTTTCTGATAAAGATGCATATACAAAGGCATTTATTCTGCTTAATTTAACTGGTTCAGAAGCCATAGAAAGGGAGAGTTTATTTGTGCATGCACCTGCTGTGGTTAAAGTGGAGAGGGAAAAACCATCATATAGTGGCTTAAAACATAAATTTAGAGAAATATGTAACCTCCAAATGAATATTACTATGGAAAGGCACTTATTTTACACAAGAGATCAAATGACAAGGGAAACTTTTGCAGCATATATAACTGACTTGAGAAACAAAGCTAAGTCGTGTAGATTTGGTGATTTAAAGGATGAGTTGATAAAAGACAGGCTTGTGTGTTGTATTAAAGATGATGCTGTGAGAAAAAAATTGCTTTTTGACAGTGATTTAACTTTGAATAAGGACATTTAGATTTGTCAGATATATGAGCTTACAGAAAAGCACACACATATGCATACAAATGAGAAATGCATGCTTCCAGTATCTTCTAAAGTGAATGTTGATATTATGTAGCACTTGGTTAAAACAGACATGCCCCAGCACATGGCAGCATCTGTGAGCCCTTCAACACTCGCTGGGAAACCCCATAGCTTTCTAGCAAGTTTCAAGTTGCACTCTGGAAATCGCACAGTCTTAGTGAAGCACAAGGGTGAGTCAGCAAACTCAAAGAAAACACTCTCACCTAGCCTCATAGACAACTGTTGTAAGTGTGGTGGCACTCGTGAATCTAAAAGAGAAAAGTGCTTAGCTTTCTGTCAGCAATGCTACGGATGTAAAAAATGGAATCATGAACCCAAATATTTTGTAAATCAAAATAGGTTCATTCTTTTATTAAAAGGGAACATTCCAAGTGACAAGTTGATCAGTTAGAAAGCTGTGACTCTACTCTTTATGTTGACGGTGTGTCTGTGCTTAATGAAACAATCAATGCAGTAGATCTCTGGGCATAGAATGAAATATTTTGCACTGTTCAGATAAATGGAAACCCATAGAGCTCAAAGTTGACACAGGTTCAAAGTACAATGTTATGTCTACAAAAACATTTGTTAGAGTATGTGCTGGTGAGAAGCTAGATTTGGCAAAGTGTATGAAACTTGTTGCTTATGGTGGTGAAGAAATTCAAACTGAGGGTTCAGTAGTCCTTTCATGTTACTCTGCTAGGAACAGCTGTGACTTGTAATTTTATGTGGTCAAAAGGCACATACAGTCATTATTAGGTCTTAGAGACAGTTTAAAAATGGGACTGCTTTCACTTAATAAGGAAGTCCATCATGTTAGCTTGAAAGACCACTATTTTAATTTTGCCCAGTCTATTTTCTCTACCTATGCTGCTCTTTTAGAAGAAAACTAGGCAAACTCCCAGTTGTGTACTCCATGAAGTTAGACTCATAGGTCAGCCCAGCTGTAAGACCAGCCTGAAGAGTTCCAGTACCTATGCAGAATAGAGTCAAAGCCAAGCTAGATAAAATGGTGGAGCAAGGTGTGATTTGTCCAATAGGTTCACCAGCTCCTATTGAATGGGTATCCTCCAGCATCGTACCTCATAAGAAAAGCTCAGATAATATCAGAATATGTATTGACCTAAGATATTTGAAAAAAAATCACTAAAAAGACCCTATCATCCGATGTGTACAGTCAAAGAAGTTGCAGCTCTTATGTCAATTGCCACTATTTATTTTCTGTCTTAGATGCAAAGAGTTAATTTTGGAAAATTTTACTAGAACAAAAATCTTCATTGCTAACCACCTTCAGTACTCCTTTTGGCAGGTACAGATTTTTGAGAATGTCATTTGGGATAAACTCAACCAGTGAAGTCTTCCAGAATGCAATGGAGCAAATTTGTTTTCTGGATCTCTGTGTCCTGTTATAGTAGATGATATTCTAGTAGGAAGTAATGGTGAAGCTGAGCATGACAGAAACCTCAAGAAAGTTCTGGAAAGAGCATGTGAACTGAATCTTAAGCTGAATCCTCAGAAGTGCAAATTCAGGCTGTGAGAAGTTACTTATGTTGGTTATTTGTTTACCAGTTCATGCTTACGACCAGATCCTTCCATGCAAACAACTATTCTTGAAATGCCAGCTCCAGAAAATGTTCAGGCCCTACAACGTTTTCTTGACATGGTTCACTATCTAGGCAAGTTCATTCCAGACTTGAGCCAACTTTTATCACTGCCCAAAGAGTTGATATGTAAAGAAATATCCTGCTCATGGTTAGAACAACACCAGAGAGCATTTGATGTCTGAAACAGAGAATTGCCAGTCCACCAACTCTCAGATACTATGATGTTCACAAACCAATTACTCTTTCTTGTGATGCTTCAAAGTTTGGTCTTAGTGCCATCATTCTTCAAAAGTGTAGACCAGTAGCCTATGCATCCAGAACTGTGACCCAAACTGAAATAAAGTATGCTCAGATTGAGAAAGAACTCTTGGCAATTGTGTTTGCATATTCAAAGTTCTATGATTATATTTATGGTAGTTCTATCCAAATCGAGACTGACCACAAACCTCTAGTTACTATTTTGAGTAAGCCTATGCATACAGTTCCTGCCAGGTTGTAACACATGATGTTTAAATTGCAAAAGTATAATTTCAATCTTGTTTACACAAAAGGCAAACGTCTTTATCTTGCTGATACTTTATCCAGATCACCCATAAATACCACTGAAAAGCATAAGAATGAGAAACTTGATTTTGATGTCATGGAAGGGATAATTTTTTCTTCCACATGACTTGATGAGCTTAGAAGTCATACAGCCACAGATGCAGTTCTTCAGAAACTGAGCCACTTTATCAGTCGAGGATGCCTTCAAAGCAAACTTGCTTACCAGTAGAAGTGCAGTCTTATTGTCCTTACAGAGATGAGATTTTGTCTGGCGATGGTATTATCATGAAAGGTCCAAAAGTGATTGTTTCAAAATCCTTGCAACAAGAGTATATTACTATTTTGCATTGTGGCTACTAAGGAACTGATTCTACCATAAGAAGGTAGAGAGAACTCGTATTTTGACCTTCTATATCAAAGGACATTGAGAGAGTACTTTCATCTTGTTCTTTGTGTAACAGTACTAAGTTACATCAGCAGAAGGAACAACTTCAGCTAAACCAGATTCCAGAACTACCTTGGTCAACAGTAGCTGCACACATTTTCAAGTGGAATGGTCAATATTACATGGTGTTAGTAGACTCATTCATATTGGTTCAAGATTTACCTACTTCCTAATCTAGCGTCCTGTATGTCATTACTAAGATGAAGTGTCATTTTGCAGTCCGTAGTAGTAATTTTGCAGTCTGTAGTAGTCAGCACAAAGTTATTTCTGACAATGGTGCACAGTTTAAAAGCCAACAATTCAAGAAATTTGCTGAAGAGTCAGACTTTATTATGTTACAAGTTGCCCTGAGTACCCGCAGTTAAATGGTTTGGCAGAATGTGCAGTTTAAAGTGCGAAACAGTTACTAGAGAAGTTGAAATGAGGCAATAGTGATGTTTTCTTGAATCTCTTGAATCTCAGAAATGTTCCTTGAGATAAAAGTTTTGGTTCACATGCACAGGGACTTCTGTTGAGACAAACCAGAACCACGCTACCAATTAGAAGTTCGTTATTGGCTCCATGTGTCAAGAACAACAGATCAGTGAAAGCCAATCTGTTAAAGAAGCACTTATCCCAGAAGTCTTATTATGAAAAGACCAGCAAACTGCTCAAACTGTTACAAGAAGGGGAGATAGTGAGGATTCAGACATCCAAATGTTTTGATTGGAATGGCGTCATAAAAAGTGTATGTCCAGAGGCGAGGTCGTACATTGTGGAATCATAAGGAGCAGAATTTAGGCAGAATCAAAAACATTTTGTCCCAGTGTCTGAGCCTGTATTGCAGTATCATACCTGTGAGAAAGACTCTAGATCTCAGAGTGAGTTATCCGGTGTTCCATTTCCAGAGGACATTCCAGAAAATATCTCTGTTCCTGAGAAGAATCACGAAACTCCTGAAGGAAGTTGTTCAACAGTGACTGTACCTGTTGTTAACCCAGTTCTGATTGCTGTAGTACTAGATCAGGTCGGATTTCCAGATGGCAACTTGGACATGAACATTGTGCTTATTTCTTACTGCCTGTACAATTGCATGTTTCTTTTTTCAAATGTCATTATATCATGGGCAATTCATTAAAGAGGGAGGATGTAGATCAATATGTAGGAACACCTTTAAGAAGCTTTCTAGGGGCTTGCACAAGTGTATAAATACTGAGCACGTGAGAGCCTGACTGCCATTTTATTGTAAGTTGTTGAGATGTAAGCATGTATGTCTGTGTAGTCTGTCAGTTAATCAGTTTGTTTATTTTTTGTACTGCATCTTTCCATCCTGATGTGTTTCTATGAAATAAAGCAAATAAATGAACTAATGCATCTGTTCATCTTCAATTATAAACCAAGATGAGTGACTGGTACTGTAGTAATTGCCTTGTTGTAATACACAAATGCAGGGTTTATGCTCCACAAACAGGGGAAAAAACAAGCTTGTTAATCACCTTTCTGATGACAAAAAGGTAGCTAATTAGCTTTTGTTACGCAACCCTGAGACCTGTTAAGACTGGGCCTCACACTAGGGATTAGCAGCAGACAGTGTCATCTGGGAAAGGACAGTAGCAGATGATTAAACAGACATACAAGTTTTTGGATACTTCACTCTGCAACACATAAAAAATCATGGCAGGATGAAATGCCTAACAGCTTTTAAAGCCATTTATTCTTCAGCAGTACACTTCATTTCTGCCTCTTGTCTGCTTGACAGCACTAAGCGTTTTACCAGCTTGCAATGGCTTTGAAAACTGGTAAATCACTTTGAGCTTCTACACTTTTTTTTTATGTAACTTGTATTAGATGGAGCAGATAAAACTCCATGGACCTCAAAGAATTATGATTGAGTTTCGCTGATTATAACACTCATTACATGTTTGCAACATGAATGCCAAGATTCGCCTCTTTAGCTCTGCTGTTGAGGTGAATTTCTTGCCATCTATGTTCAGAAGACATAAGTTAGTTTTGATCAGATCTGATCATAATTCTTCATGTAATATGCTCTCAACATGATGTCAAGATTGATTGCTCAAGCTTTACTTTTGAGAAGAATTTTTTGGCATCAGTGTCTCAAACAGATAACATTCTGGTCATGACTGCTGACACAATAATTTTCCTCTGTATGTCACTGGAAGAGTGATGGATGACTGATTACCTGACTGATAATATTAAAGTGTGGAAAATGTGCTTTGACATGATAAAACTGCAACACCAGAGACTTCCCTTCCCCTGAAGTGCAGCAACTTCAAATTTGATCACAATAACTATGGTGGTGTTTTATCATTCAAAGCAGAATGTCATACAATTTCATCAAATGACCATCCGTTCCCTGTCACAAAGTGTGTGGTTATGCAAGTTAATTGGGTACATGTTTACATACCAGTGATGACATCAAACTTCATATTATGCTTTCAATATTAAGTTATGTGATTACAGTATCTGTGCCATGTGCAAGGATTTGCTGATTCCTCTCAGTCCATTGTATTTAAATGTTATATCGCTTATCTAGTACAGACAGTGAATGCAAGGATGGTACAGGAGCAGGTTACCATCCATTGTGCCATGGCTGATGCTGCAGCCAGTAAAGACTGTACTTAAGCATTAAAGTGCTCTGCAGTTGGTTTGGCCTGCATCAACAGCCTAAGAATACACACATCACAGATCCACATTGTCTACAGATACAGTGGATCACACTTTGGATGCACCCAGGGATCACAGGGAGGTATGGCAAATGTATTCTTCCAGATGGAGGGTAGAAATCAAAATATTGTGTATCCTCTGAGGCCTTGCAGCATACCCCACAAGATGTACCTCTGTTGCTTTCAGCAGAGGTTGTGTCAGAACAGAGATATGTTTGGATTTCTGACAGAGCTGTTGAGGAGTTAGCAGACACCAATAACTTCGTGAAGGACAGCTACTGACACATTCCCCTTTTCAGAAACTTCTCAACAAATGTTTATGCTTCAGAGCAAGATTGCCTGCATTTAAGTAGATTACACCTGTTTTCCCTGTTTAACCATTTTATGATCAACCTTTTACACTGTGAAAGTAGATATTCTTATATTTAACACAAATTAATTAATTATACATGGGGAAAAAAAAACAATATGATAAAGAAAGACAATAACTGTTAACATGATATGAGGAAGGTAATTTCCTAAGCAACCACCAAGCCTCCATACAAAATAAAACATGTTCCTAAACCTATCCTTTTTAATGACTATCAACTGTGTAGTGCATAAGTCTAACATCTAATGTCATCAGGTAGCCCACTAAATTAAAATTTCTGCATTGTGTTTTCTCCATCACCTCCAGATTTTTCTGAGTATCCATGCTCTCTCTTTGTTGGACTTCTGAATTTGGGGAATGGCTTATTGTGAATGTAGGGTCTGAATGTTTTAGTTGTCATTAAAAGGTTGTACTAGCTCTACAAATTCCCCAAATTCCATGGGCAAACCAAGTCTTTTATTATTTTTAATAGCAGCTGTGACATATGATATCTTAGCTAACAGGTTGGTTAAGTTAGCAATCATGTGAAATAGTGATGGACAGTTTAGAAATCATTAAATTTAGAATGGATGAATGATAGTGTGATAAACCATATTGGACACTACCTAAATGGAGTGAAACTTTTAATGATCTCTGTTGAGGTCTACGGCTAATTTTTGGACACTAAAAATTGCACATTGAATAGTTTACATCTTTGAGCATTGGTGGGTCACTGACATCACAACTATCTGCCATGAGATTAAAATAATAATTCCCAGCTTCCTTGTGAGGCAATAATTTCTGCTTGCATGAATACATATTTTGAGTAAACACAATATATTTATAATAAAATAATGAAAGTTCAGAGAGAAAAATTTATTTCATCAGAGTCGTGGGGGAGCTGCTCATACTGTGATGCTTGACTGGGGCCCCAGTTATTTAAGAATTTATTAAATTGCATTACAGTAGTTGACTCAGTTTAGTTTGCTGGATTGTTATAAAATTGGGTCTAGTTCTACAACTAATTATGTATTCCTGTAGTTTCAAGTATTCTGCTAGGAAGGGTAAGAATAAGTTGTTTTATAAAATTTATGGTATAACTGAAGAGGTAGAAAAGTTAATTATAATCATTAGGATGAGCAGGAATAAAATTGCTTTATTCTGTTCCATAACTTGGTTAGGGAACTTCAAATTGTTAAAAAGTAGCCTGTAATTTGCTAATATTTTGTTTACTGGTGGTTGTGGTTAGCCCTTGAATGTGTCAGTTTTATTTGGTAGTTTTTGCAAAAGGGTCTAGTGTTAAAGCATACCAAAATGGGAAACAGTACACAGCTGAAATTCACTTTTAGCAGGAAATTAAGGTTACTCAAACACTTTACCCTTTTATTAACAGATAGTGTCTGTTACTTTTTACACTAAACATTTGTCTCAAGACACCTTGACACTCACTTATGGTTTATTGTATATTTGTTTAACTTCCACATTATACTTTATCCCCCGGATTCACGAATACTCCATGTAAAACTAAATAAATCTTACTCAGAAACTGCAGTTGAACAGTATGACATCAGCATGCCATGCATATTCATGAGGGCACTCTCAGTCCAATCCAAGTCCAACATGGACCATGCAGGAAGGCAGGGGGCATGTCTGACTGCCGAGCAGTCCAAAGGTCCACGCCCCTGCAAGTGTCTGAATTGTGAAATGTCAATACACATGAGCGAGTCCGCTGAAATGTCTACGTACCCAACACTACACTCCCTCACATTGTAAACCCCCAGTACAGTTATGAAAAGTAAAACTTTAATTTTTTTTTTTCTAATTCCCAATATAGCTGCCCGTATTTACGTGTGTTTATGCGGGTGTGCCCATTGCTTAGCTGCAGTTAGCAATCTCGACATTGAAGAGCATAATAAGGAATGTTTATGTAAATTAAGCCAAATAGCAATAGTGTAGTGGTAGAGCCTTCGCACAAAAAGGAGGCATTCATGGTTCGAGTCCCACCACTCCCCTTTCTATTTTATGTTTTAAATTAGTATATGAAATAATTCCTGACATATATGATTAACATTTTACTAAAAAGCATTGAAATGGCCTATGTATCAGTGAACAAAATGTATATTTATAAAGGATACTGACATATAATTGCCCGCAGTTAAGCAGCGCTTTACCCAGCGTAATAGAGTTGTCCATAGCTAAATAGCGCTTTACCCAGCACAATATAGTTGCCCGTAGTTAAGCAGCGCTTTACCCAGCGCAATAGGTTTGTGCAGAGGTGTGCGCCATGCCAACCAGCACACCGTGGGGCAACGTTGAGCAACATAGAGCAAAGTTGCCTAAACACAGCCACACCCCCTAGCCTGTCTGGACAGTAGTAAAATAAAAAGCAATGACAAGGTTCGATCCCAGGACACTATGCACCATAATCAAAGTATTGAATCACTAAGCCATGACAGCCTACAATAAGCATCCACAGTTAATATACATATACTTATAAATGGTAGATTACCCATTGCTAAGCAGGTCTGCAGTCAGCTGAGAATTTTCAAAAATGGCCAATCACAAAAAAGTGTGGGAAATGCAGCATATTTAAGCCCCAAAGGTAGGAATACTCACCATAACTGATTGTAGCTCCCATCTGCAGTTAGAATGGCTGGTGCTGGAGAGGGTACTTGCTTTCGAGCGCAACGCTGGGGCATCGAGGAGTCAAAATACATGGCTTGGCTCCTTGTCCATCGTCATGAGTCAAGACTCCTGCAGGGCCAGTTCCAAGGGACAGAGTACAAGGCAGGGGCTTGGAACCGGTTAGCTCATGATCTCACCAGTGCCACAGGCATTCCTCGGTCAGGTGAGCAGGTCTGTCACCACCATGCAGACCTGAAGAGATGGAAGCAGGACCTACTGAACCAATGGATACAGGAGGCTTGTGACATGCAAGATGCCCCACTACTGAGTAGGTAGCCATGGAATGCAGTATAAGTAACACATGCTAATTTAGTCTATATAATGGATAGGTATGTCTCAATATCCCTTCATTTACTTCACAGCTGCAGGTGTCCGTGCTGCAAATCAGCAAGCCTATGCAGATAGGCTGCTAAGGCTGCGCCACCAGGCAGGTTAGTAATTATTCTGCATGTATTTTTATATAAAATAGGTGAGAGAGCCTGAACGAAAGTGTTGTAGCCCAATAATACAGCCATAAAATGCCCTGAATAATACCTCTGCATGTACTGTTATATAAAATAAGTCAGAGAGCCAGAAAAAGAGTGTAGTAACCCATTAAGAAAGGTAAAATGAGTCCGGAATAATATATCTGCATGTTCTGTCATATGAAATAAGTGAGCGAGCCTAAAAAAGAGTGTTGTAACCTATTAATAAAGGTATAATATGTCTTGAATATGTCTTCAGTATGCACTGTAATATCAAATAAAGGAGAGAGCCTGTAGAAAAGTGTGTTATGTAATTAATAAAGGTATAATACTTGGAGTGTGTCTGTGTCACTTACTTTGAAATGTTGTTGTACCCTTGCATTATACAAATAGTACTGTTGTAAGAAGTGCTGTCAACCCACAGTTGGGCAGTCCCATATAAAGTGGATGATGGAAGTGCCAGTAGCTGTGAAGCATAAATACAGTCCTCAACAGTCAGTTAATGGCTGGCATGCATAAGTAAATCTGGCACACAAGTATCTTGTTAATGTGTTCCCCAGAAATGTGAGTGTGCTACACGAAATGTAGGGTTCTGTAGAAATTTAACTGAAAATGTCACATGAACACATCCATATATGTAGATATATAAATATAAATAAAATAAATAACTATGTAGCAGTAACATTTGCATCTTGGACAGTTAGTATGTCAGATATAGGTCAGGTATATAATGAACTAGCCAAACCCATTACACAACCTAATGCATGTTGCCAAGTGTAATAATACATGTAGGGGATATACACCTGCAGTCAATTGGAATGTAGTGTAGACTAAAAGTACTTATGAGATGTTAATTGAGGTTTCTTTCTACACCCTACTGTATGTGCATAAACAATGCAATTCCACACCTCAATGGGTATGTCTAATCTCAAAACATTTGTTGGGACATATGTCCTACTGTTCTATAAATATCTGCATTTACTTTGATGCATGTGCCCTGTTCAAACACCACAATATTGGTGGCCTGTTGCCACAAATCATCCCTGCATACTGTTGGAATGTCCACTGTCATTCAATATATGCATGTGTTATGCTTGCTGTTCAACTGTTGGAACCTTGGTGTGTTGGGTTAATGGGAATATTACTGCATGCTGTTACAACTAATTTGGAATGCTGTTGTTTATGTTGTAATTAAACACACCTAATCACAGAACGTATGGGAAGGCCGGTCCCAGCAGAGCCACCTGTCCCTCCTCAGCTGGTGATTGCACCTGGCTCCAGCAGGTCCGGTGCCCAGCCCAGGCTCCCCTCCTCCATTGGTCCTGTGCCACCTTCGGGTGGAAGCACTGCAGGGGATGGGGCTCATCCCCCCATGCCAGCGTGGGTGGAGAAGGGCCACCTGTCACCCTCCAAAGGATCCGGGCTGTGGTGCGTAGGGAGATCCAGTATTCAGTCGCTGATCCCCTATGCCAGCTTGAAGTGAGAGTGGTGTGACTCATGGGTAAGCCTGCCCCTCCTACGCAGCCCCCAGCACAGCCACCCTCGGGGCTGTGAAGGTGCAGTGGTGACTGCCCATGGGTGCGGATCTCAGTTCCACTGTTACCATCTGTGGGCTCATGGGCTTGCGATTTCCAAACATCCGTCCCCATCAATTGTGTTCACTCACCCCATGTGTCATACTCCTCCCCTGTATGCGTCTTGTTTGTCTTGTCTGTTTACCTCCCAAACCTACCTCCCCAAATATACCTACTTCTTCTACCTCACTTTCTGCTCTCACCTGAAAAAAAATAAAGGGGCAATCTCTTCCGACAAAAAATTGATGCCCCATACATAGCTGCCTATTTAGCACACATGTCCGCTGGACATGTAAACTGATAATTATAATTGGCAGTACAACAGACTTTGTTGTCCTCACCTGTCTCTCAGGGGTGGAAGGTTTCAAATTTCACTCCAAATTTATTGCATATGCACAGCTGTTGCTGGTAAAGAAATGGGCAGTTATGGACCTTCCCTACACCCATCCTGCATATCCCGATCTTGTTTCCCTATTGTCTTTCCCTCTTTGTGCCCCCTTTTTCACCACTTTCCTATCGCCCCATTTTCTTTTCTTTCAAAGAAATTAAAGTGGGGGTTAGCGGAAGTAAGCACTTTTAAGCAGTAGTAAGTGGGTTTAAGTGAGTGTGCGCATGTGTACGCTTAGCTAAGCATCATGCAAACCCACGCAAACCAGCTTACAACTGCTTAAAAGTGCCTTAGTCACTCTGCATGGCAGGGCCCTTGTTCTGCTGAGCAGCAAAATAAAACACCGCCGTCAGTCTCGAACCCTGGACCTTGGCCACAGTAGACTGCATAAAGTACTACTAGGCCACAGTAGATTTACAACAAGTTGGTGCTGTAATAAATATATCATGCATTACAATGAGTGAATGTAAAGGGAAAATAGGAATGTCATAACACAAATCTTGTTCTGTGGATCTTTACCAGCAGTTGTTGCGGAATTGTATGACATGACTGTGAAATGAGAACCAACCATTCTACCAGGAAATAATGTTACAGTAGCACTTTACAAACCCCACACAGTATCAGAGCAGGATAAACACTGGCATATTTGAATAGGGCAGAGGCCATACTTCCCAACTGTGACTGCTTTTCAGGGATGTCCCTGATTCCTAAACAAATGTTAGCTTTGTCTCTCAGAATCCCTCTGAAAAGTACTGACAGTAGGCTGGAGAGTGGGGAATTACACTTAATGAATAATGTCAATAAGTAATAGTAGACACTGCATGCATGTCAGAACAGGTGTATTAATACATATGCTCAGATTCACTCACAGTCTCAACTTAATGTCTGTAATATATTACAGGTGTACCCCACTTATATGTACCTTTCCCTGAGGCTGTTCAAATATATGCCTGAGTATATAAGAGGCCTGGCAAAGGCAGAAACACACAGGTATATCAGCTTGTCTGCTGTTACACACTCTGCAAATAGCTTTGGAATGAGTCCCACAAGCATACCCTTATGTAGGAGTACAACACAGAAATATCAAAGGATGTAGCCATGTACTGTTAGCAACAAACTGTGACAATGCCATTGTTCCAGTGCAGAAAAGACTGGTGTGGTGCACAGACAAAGAATAATAGTCTAACCTCTGGCTACCATCTGGATATGTCCACAAGTGGGAGCTACGCAGACAGACTACTTGCCTTGTTAGACTAACAGGTACACAGCAACCCTGTATGCTCAGCAAGATAAACATCACACAATAATATATAATGCTTTCTGTACTTCTGCACCCCTATCAAAAAGAACATTATACCTGTGTATTCAGGCTCTACCAAGGATGTAGGTTGGCATACTCAGTACTGAAATGGGTCCAGTTGTCTTGAGCAGCCCGTGCTAATGTCAACACAAATAAACAACAAACTGTTCAGAAGTGAGGTAATTAATATTTACAGTATAGTAGTTCACAAACAGTTCATGTGCCAGAGGAATACATTGCAATAACTAATTTTGTATGGCAGTTAACTGTCTAATTAGAAAAGAAAGTACATACTCCCATGTATCTTGTGCAAGCATGTGGAGGGGTGAGTAAAGTTATACACTAACAAGTGTGTACTAGAAGCAGCAACATTCAGGTTTGAGTACAACATGCAAATCACTGGCTACAACCCTAGCTTCAGAGATAAGAAGTATACCAACCTTCTGACTGACACAATGGTATCCACAGCAAACAAGCATTGGCCCCACTTTGGAAAGCTGAAAGGGCTATGCCTACCTAACCTAGTATTGTATAGCAGTGGGCTGCTATGACAGTGAGCAGTGCAATTGCCACACAGCAGGCTGCATGCAATTAGTAAATGGTGGGCACCAATTGGTGCAGAGGCCATCACATGCACATGTGCAGATACCAAGAAAAGCAGGCTGTACTTGCTGTCTACACATGCAATAATCTCATTGCAGCAAGAGAGAGAGACAGAGCCAGAGACAGAGACAGAGGCAGAGACAGAGACAGAGACAGAGACAGAGGCAGAGGCAGAGACACGGACACAGACACAAAGACAGACAGAGAAACACAGAAAAAGAACGAACGACAGAGAAAAGAAAAAAAAAAAAAAAACATTTCCTTTAAAAACAAACGGAACACAGCAATACAAACGAAATGTATGTAACACATATGTATTTGCTGGCATGTAGTAGATGTTTATGAAGAGTACTCTACATACTGTGAATCATCCATATGTGGCAGCAGTATGTATCTCTATGTATCTGTACATGTGCATAGGGCAAGGGACATACTGCATCTGTTTGTGAAGGGTGTACATATATACATTGTTGAAGGTTGTTATGTGCATATTTCTATGTAGGTTGTAGTGTGTGGAAAAGAAAATAGCATGCTATGCTCGTATATGACATGTGGTGGTTAAACGCTGTGGGTTTGCTCTGTCAGTTTTGCAGTGTTGTAGCCAGTGAGGCCTGCTAAAGCTACATGGGCTGAGGACACCTTCAATGCAGTCTGCACAATACTGTGCAATATTATTACATAACTGTATATCTCCCAACTGTCGCATAAGTGATATTCCCACCATGAATAGTGTACTGTATATGTGCCTATATGTACATCTATATGTACAGCAATGGATGTTTATATGTATGTGTGTATGTATGTGTGTGTGTATATATATATATATATATATATATATATATATATATATATATATATATATATTTATATATATATAGATATGTAAATATATGTAGCTATATATAGATATATAGACATATATATATATATATATATATATATATATATATATATATATATATATATATAGATAGATAGATAGATAGAGGGAGAGAGACATGGGACATACTTACTGGGACAGGTGCCTGGTGACCAAGGTATGGACTGAAGCTCAGTGTTGACACTGCAGTGCTATTCCTTCTTGCCAGAACACTATACCCATTAACTACCACATAGGTGGTAGCCTACCTAACATCGAAGGTGTGATAAGGGAACATGGGACACAGGTGGACAGTAGCCTCCCCTTTGATAATCACAGTGCCACACTGGTCATATACTCTGTCTACTTGGTACACATCATCACAAAAGCTGTGTCATCTAGGGAAATATAGGTCAGTGTTCCCCTCTACTTATCACACTTAAAACCCATTAGAGAGTACAATGCCAACTACACCAACTGGAAAGGCCATAGACATACCTCACAAAGAGTAATACCGGCCTCAAACAGATGTCCTATGCAGACCGACTCACAAAACCACAGCTACACTGTGTTGCATAGCGCCTACCCAGAGGTGACCTCTGCCTAACAAACTGAGCTATGTCACACCCATAGCTGTTGGACATCCTCCACGTAAACATATTACAATCCCTCCCAGATGCACGCTGTAGGGCCCTACACCTTGTCAGCTTACTAAACAGCACATGATGGAGGGATAGAATCCTAACTCAGAGACATGCCATACTGTGGAACAAACCACCTATCAATAGCAAATAAAGCTCCTCATTAGCAGTTGTCATAAATACTCCTGATGATTGTTTGGGAGATAAGAAATACACCCCGGGAATCACCTCTGTGGCTGTGGTTGACAGGGGCAAGTGAAATTAAATTACATGTGTGTCAAAGGCCAGGGTAGCGAATGGCTAGGCTGCTGTAGGTCCTAGGGACAATAGCGTATTACCTACCCATGACACGAAGCACACACACATGTACTTAGTGTAATAATTCCTATGTGAGGTTGACTGAGTGTGATGATGAATGTGTTGGTGAATGTGTGCAAGGTCTGTAAAGGTGTGATAGCTTAGTGTGAAATTGTTTCTGTCATGGTAGTTTGTGTCCTAGCTGTGATCCCAGCAAAAGATGTGTATGTTATTGCTAGGCAGAAAAAGTAGTATGGCATACGGTGTGACATAGTCCTTTGATGTCGACTGTGGTGTCCCATTGTAGGCTAAAGCAATACATGTATGCTTAGTGAGTGGTACTGCTAGTGAATCCAACTCCCATATGAACTGTAGTACTACCTGAAGCTGTAGGCCTAAACAGTACAGTATGGTGTATGTTCACATTGCTTGGAAACACTGTTTTGTGTCTTCTCTGTAGTCCTCACAGATTACATACCTCAGGCATAAGGTTTTGTAAGTAGTGACACACAGTACTGTATTGTACACAGGTAAAGCTCATCTGTATTGGCATACATTTGTGTGTTGTATATATGTCTGATGTGTGTGTAATTATGCCTGTAGCATGACCTCAATCATGTCTGTGTTACAGGGTATACGTGTGTATCTAGCAACATGTATAGTCTAGTACAGCAGTATGCCACCTATATCAACCTACTGTGCACATATGTTAGGCAGGGGTTTGGCATCAAAGACTACTGTGGTATACTGGTAATACTGTAACTGTACTTTACATTAATTGCAATGGATGACATCTTTCTTCATCCATTAGCTTGATATATACCTCCTGTGGCTAGGTGGTGCATTGTGCCACATACAGTGTGCTATGTGCTGTTGTATAGTCTTACATACTGGTTTCACTTTGTTGCTGTGCAGAACATGGTTTAATATATATAATGTGCCAGGCACTGTCAGGCAGTTGTGGGCTGAGCACTGATATGTGGTATTAAAAGTGTGTATCTACTGACAGCCAATAGGTTGCTATATATGGCATTTCATTGATGTCTGTACTTTAGAATGTTAAGTGTGCCACATGACTTGTTCACAATTATTGTTTTATTGTCTTCCAGGGACATGTCTCACAATCCCAAACCTGCATATTCTCCTGAAGAGGAGGAAATAATCCTAGATGCCCTACTACAACATCACACCCTGCTGTTCTCCAGAACCAGCCAGGACCAGCATGGGCACACTGTACTGTGGCAAGATGTTGTCCATCGGGTGAATGACGTAGGCATGCATAACCGGACTTATGAGCAGGTACGCCATCACTGCAGTGATTTAATTAGACATGTCCGGCAGCATGTCTCCGATGTCCGCAGACAACAGCTTGTCACAGGTGGTGGTGCAGCATCACACCCACCCCTCACCAGAGTGGAAGAGCTGCTCCTCAGCGTGGTGGCTCCTGGCCAACCACTACAACAGACATGTGTCATCATGGAGGCCGGAGTCACCCAGCAAGTTGACTCAGAGCATGCAGGTAACATGGCATGTTTGTAGACTACTGTTAGCTTGATTGTTAGAACAAGCATATGTCAGATGTATCTCTGAAAATAAAGTCCTCTGAGGGTAAGGTACCTGTTGTATCCAAATCAACAAATCCAACAGAAAAAAGAAGAAACTACAGGTACTCCACAACAATCGAAGCCAACCAGTTGCTAGTGTACTAAAACAGCTTTATTGTAAAAGTAAGCACTTTCACATCTGCTCAGGATGCTTCATCAGACTTTAACAAACATCTAGTTTTCAAATATTTAAATACACACCCTACAATTCATTGGGCCAATGAAATCAAACAAACAATTATCACCAAATTGCATCCAATGCTATATATTAAAGACATATATTCATAAGGCAAAAAAAAAAAAAAAATATATATATATATATATATATATATATATATATATATATATATATATAAATGCACAGCAAAAAAAGGACATCCATTACATACAAAACTACTGTCAAAAAGTTGCTGTCAAAAAGTTGATTAAATAATCTTTACCAAAAGGTTAAAAACTTTAAAACATTTATATGTACATTGCCAGATAAAACATACTACTATTCTATAAAAACTATTAATCATTAGTAATGCTTTAAAGGGCGGTCCATAAGAAATGGTTTTAAACTAACCCTATCATTCAGGCCATGTCCTGAATCCGCTTGTAATTTAATTATCCATTTCCCTTCTTCTATCTCTGTAAAACCAACAGTATTACCTAATCTCATGGTGGTATATATGAGTTCTAAAGCCATGAACTCAAAACTATGTGTAGTGCCATGCGTCAAAATATGTCTTGCTAGAGCATTATTCTCATTTTCTCTATTAATAGCATACAAATGCTCCCTGATCCTTTCTCTGAGAGTCCTGTTTGTTTTGCCCACATAGAACGCACTACATTTTTTACATATGGCTAAATAAACTAAATTTCTAGTCTTGCAATCTGCATAGTGACTAAATCTATAACACTTAAATGTGTCTGGATGTATAAAATTGTCTCTGCTGGTAATAAAAGTACACTGATTACAGTTATGACAAGGATAGGTGCCCTTTCTTATTGACAGTGGCCTATCAAATGTATGTCTCTCATAACAAAGCATTTTTTTCAAAGATTTTGTGTTTTTATAACTAAAACTACATCTTGGACCTACTAAGGCCTTTATTTTCTCGTCTAACTGTAAAATGTCCCAATTCTTCTTAATAACTCCTGTTATACTTCTATTCTTATTACTATAGGTAATGACCATTATCTTGTTCATTTTCTTGGGGGATCCCTTCTGTGCAGCTGGTTCTCTCAAAGTACCCCTAATGTATGGTAAAGCTACACCTTTACGTTCTACTTTCTTCAAAGCTGTTAGATCTTTATCATGATAACCTCTAGTCATAAAATTCTGCTGTAAGTTCGTTATTGTTAGCTGAAAATCGAAATCATTGCTCACTAACCGTGAACAGCGTGTGGCCTGGTTCACAATAATGTTCCTGTGAACATGTGGTGGATGCATACTATCACGATGTAAATAGGCATTCCTTCTACATGGTTTCTTATAAATATTCGTAGTCAAACTTCTATTTCTTTTTGTGAGAGTGACATCTAAAAAGTTTATCTGAAATTGTGAACTTTCACCTGTTAATCACAAAAATGTAGTAGTACTGTTAATGTAAACTATAAAATCTTCTAGTGCGGCTAGATCGCCATTCCAAATTAGAAAAAGGTCATCTACAAACCGCTTGTAGTACTTAATAAACCCAGAGTAAAATTCATGCGTCAGAATATACATAGACTCCCAATAGGCTAATAGCAGATTAGCATATGAATTGGCACATGGCGTGCCCATGGCCACTCCTAGTGTCTGTAAATAATAGTCATTATCGTAGTGAAATACATTGTTCTCTAAAACAATCTCCATCAGCGTAGTGTTTCTTAACACTTTATTAGTAGTCATTCCCTTGTTTAGCAAAAATAATCGCAAGAACTCAATTCCTATATCATTGGGTATGCTGGTAAATAAAGACTGGACATCTAAAGTTACCATGATGTCTGTATCTAAAAACACCATGTTGTCCAGTGTAACATTCGATAAGGACTCCGGGAACTGCTTAGTATCCTTCAGAATAGAAGGTGTAGAGTTAACAATGGGTTTGAGCTGCTTCTCAACATAAATCAATATACTCTCAGTAAGCCACCCCTTTCCCGATACAATGGGCCTAAGGGGGGGATTTACCAAAGTTTTGTGCACTTTAGGAAGGCCTCTAGTCACTGGTATTAGTGGTTTTTCAATCAAGAAATATCTGTAGAGATCATTTTCTATGATATTACACATTAGCATATCGTACAACTCAGCATATACATTATTAATAAATTTGTTCAACTCAAACAGGTGTATAATCTTATACGTGTCAACATCAGATAACATTTCTTGCATGCTGTTCTTATATGAGCAGCTGTTAAGTAGCACAATTGCTCCCCCTTTAACCGCTGGGCGGATGACTATGGTCTCATTTCCCTGTAATGATTTCAACGCTGAGGCTTCCATAGAAGTTAAATTATGAAATTCAGGTTTAAAATCCTGACTCCTATATAGTGCAAAAAAGTCATTAATACAAGCTTTTTCAAACGTTTCAATAATAGGATTTGATTCAGGAATAAAAGTATAAGGCTTCCTATAGCTGCAAGTAACATTTTTATCTGTATTAAAATTCTCAAAATGCAAATCTAGCGCTAATCCCCTTGTAAAACTCTTAAGCTCTACAACTAAGTTACTTATGTCCATGCCTTGTGAAGGCACAAAGGACAAACCTTTATTTAAAATGCTGCTTTCAATTTCTGATAAATTATAATCAGACAAATTAATTACCAGTTCATCTGAAATGTCCTGTGTGTCTTCTTGTAACCTTCTGTCGACTCGTTTGATTGTTTCCGTTTCTTTCCCTTGTACTGTGGACTCCATGCCTTCTGCTTGAGACCTTGATAGGATAAAGGGAAAGATAAATCGGTGGTGATGTGTTCACTGGGTTCTACACTGGTGTCCGATTGTGTAACAGTCTTCTTCCTCACTACTGGGCCAAAAGTATATGGGCTCGCTGCAGTTGTATCACCATTTCTTATGGACCACCCTTTAAAGCATTAGTAATGATTAATAGTTTTTATAGAATAGTAGTATGTTTTATCTGGCAATGTACATATAAATGTTTTAAAGTTTTTAACCTTTTGATAAAGATTATTTAATCAACTTTTTGACAGCAACTTTTTGACAGTAGTTTTATATGTAATGGATGTCCTTATTTACTGTGCATTTATATATATATATATATATATATATGTTTTTGCCTTATGAATATATGTCTTTAATATATAGCATTGGATGCAATTTGGTGATAATTGTTTGTTTGATTTCATTGGCCCAATGAATTGTAGGGTGTGTATTTAAATATTTGAAAGCTAGATGTTTGTTAAAGTCTGATGAAGCATCCTGAGCAGATGTGAAAGCACTTACTTTTACAATAAAGCTGTTTTAGTACACTAGCAACTGGTTGGCTTCGATTGTTGTGGAGTACCTGTAGTTTCTTCTTTTTTCTGTTGGATATGTCAGATGTGTACTGTGTATTTAGAAGATATGGAGCCTGGTGTTGTGCAATACTGATAATTTGGAGCATAACCTGTATGCCTGTGACTGTCACATGTTGTACTACTGTAAAGTTGCAAACTCACAGCAGCAATGCCATAATTGTTGACACTGACAGACTGTCTCATATCCTTGTAGGTTCCCTCTGGTGTGACAGCAAGACAGAAGACCCATGCTGGTGAGTGTTCTACATTTAATATAGCAAATAACATGTGCATGTCATAGGTGAGTTGTAGGCCATATACACATCTAAAACACCAACACATAATGCATGCTCTGCATGTTTTCTGTGAGACTATGCACATCCCAGTATCATGAGCAGCTGCCTCAAACACATGCAATACACAGAGCATCCCAACCAATTGTGGTATACTGTAGTGGACATTGTATAGGCAGAGTCAATACACATGCACACAACATACACCACTTTGTCATACGCAGTCAATGTTAATATGATGCACATGGCCTATTTAGACACCTGCTGTAAGGTCAGACTCCAGTAACCCAAATGTTATTCACACAGTACACATACTATACCTGAGGGGTAGAGGCCTATCATGGGGTGGTGCGACACTCTTCAACACACAATACAATCATGTTAGGCAATGCTCCCTACTGAACACCTTACATACCCATGTAACAACTGCCTTTGAAATGGTTAATGTAGACAAAGTGCTGCAGTTCAGGTACAGCAAGATAGTTGCCAGTGTGGCACACATTAGTGGCCTTGAGTGACCACATGATGCTGCCTTATGATGGCTCATGGTACTACACTACATCCAGTTACAGTAACTACAGTACTAAACATAGCATTCATTGCTATACACCTGACAGTTATGTGCATCTGGCCATGGTATGTATACCTATGAGTGATGGTGCACAGGGCATTGGAAAGCATTTAATACTTGCACAGCAATGTTGTGTCCATGTACACATTGTGTTCCAGGGTGAGGCCAATCATTGAACAACACACATGCATCAAAGACATGTATACTGTTATTAACAAAGACACTCTACACTCGCACTGCATGCTGATGAGCAACACACCTCCTGCATGCTGACACGTGTGATAGGATTCTTTGGCTTGTGATACTGTACTCCACCATCAACCACTAATGAGTATGTTCTGGATTGCTGTTGGTGTGTGTGTGTGCATGTGTGTGTGTGTGTGTGTGTGTGTGTGTGTGTGTGTGTGTGTGTGTGTGTGTGTGTGTGTGTGTCAACTTTACTGAGTAGTGTATTTGTATGCATGTGTGCATGTGTTCATGTGTGCATGTGTGCACGTGTGCATGTGTGCATGTTTGCATGTGTTCATGTGTTCATGTGTTCATGTGTGCATGTGTTCATGTGTGCATGTGTGCATGTGTTTATGTGTGCTAATATCATGTACAGATTGTAAAGTGTGTTTCCTGTCTTCCTCTTACAGGTGCTGAGGTTGTGTTAGTTGAGTGCAGCAGGGAACCTGAAGTCACTGCCACAAATAGTGGAAATGATGATACATGTGTTGTGGCACAGACAGGTTTGACAGGGTCTGTTGTTGGTCCGCCAATCGACAGTACACAGCTTTCCACCCCATCTATGTGCACATTCATACTGCCAATACATCCCTCATCACCAATGGCCTTAGCTGAGGGACAGCATACAGTAGGCATTGACCAGGACAGTGTGGTATCTATGGCATATGCATCCCCTCACAGCAGCCATACCCAGACTCCTGGAATGGAACCACATAGGCAGATGCCAAGGGGTTCTCGTGGGAGCACTGCTGGTCATAATGCCCCTAGCAGATGTGCCCCCACAGGTCTTACAACCTCAGGTATGTTCCGGGCTGTAATGCAAGCACAGGCACGTATGGAACGGTACACCAGACAGGGACTAAGGGCGCAGAGGGCTCATAACACCGCTATCAATGACAGTATCCGTGACCTTGCCGGTACCATCCATAATTACACTGAGGTCATTGATAGACGTTAGGGGGAGACACTAGATTTCCTCTGCAATGTTATGTCCATGTGCCAGGACAGTGCAGGATGGCTGAGATGTCAATGTGGATGTATGCCAGCAACATCATCAGCTGGCAGTCGTCGCGGATGGCACACAAGTCACAGCCGCTCCAGTAGTGGCAGTACCAGCTCCAGCAATGTTGGGGCTGGGCTGTCAATAGACCGTCCTAGAAGACCACGTGCATGTGGCTCTGGCCAGCCACAGCAGGGACATGGGTCCAGTCGACATCCCTCTGCCTCTGATGATAGTACCCAGTCTGGCTTAGTACCTGATACTGTCCGTGGCACCCCTGCCAGGCACAGGTACTGTGTCTGTGGCCAGAGATGGTGATCTGTACTGCCTGGCAGGTACAGTCTGTGACTGTCCCACAACCGCCCATATTTGGCAGCCACATGGTGGAGCTGTGTGCACGCAGACACACACATAAACCAAACACCTAGGGCTAACACATACACACACACATTACATCAACATTGACCCACGCTGTACTGTTGTCCCTCACACACACACACACACACACACACACACACACACACACACACACACACACACACGCACACACACACACATACACACACACACACATACATGTCGATTGGATGGGTCAGTGTCGGGTTCTGGTAAACCAACAACACACTCTGTGCATATGATGAAACTGTGCCACCTCCTGTTATCTGTAACATTGATGCAGGAATAGGCTAATATGGTGCTGATGCACAGGGTGACTTAATAGCAGTGTAGCAATGTTAGCATGGTGTCAACAGTAAAGTGTAATGATATCCTTGTAGGTATATCTGAGCAGGCATGATGCATTAAAGCTATGATTATCAATGTAGTATTGTTTACACCAGTGTTAATTCCAAAAATGTATTGTCCGCCAATGTGCCACTTGGCTGATGTGTCTAGTTCTGGCAGGATGTGTTGGTGAGTGGCCAGTACATGTGTGATGTGTGCAGTACAGATTTGCAGGTGTACATTTGTGAACATGGTCGAGGTGCACTGTCTGCATGTACATGCATAGTGGACACATGGGAAGGGTGACATGCCCTGTATTACACAGTGTTAACACTTCATAGTTTCTATTGCTGGCCAGTATGCATTTTACTACACATATGTTTTAACTTGGGTACACATGTGTGTATGACATGGTTTGACACTATGCTGTGGGTGATACTGTTAATATCGGTCATTGGTTTGCATTCTGGTAGTATACACAACCTCAACAGCCTGACTATAACCAATTGTTAGATGATGTCTTGACAACTGACATACAGATGTAGGAAACACAGTAGCATTTGGATCCTTCCTGTACAATATTATACCAGTAACCAGTGGTATTGACTGTCACCCATTCCTGGGACCACTCCTGTTTGGCATGTAGCCCTCTTAGGTACAAGCAAACACACTAGGGATATGTCCATCCACATCTGCTAATGCATACAGTGGCCTACAATGCATTCACCAGATGAGACACTTATCCTCCACAAGGGTATCATACAGACAGATACCTGTTGACCAACCCATGCTGTAAAGCTATAAGCCAACTATAGCATAGTCATCCACATTTACTAAACATAGTATCCCAACAGTGCCACATAGGTAGTAGCCCACGACATGTAGAAGGGGTACCGATGTGTACATACAGCCACATGTTATGTCATCTGTCCTTTGGTATTCACATTTCCAAAGGTATTCTGAAGTCCCTCGGTGTATCACATGAGCAATAAGGAGTATGTCTGCATATCCACAAAGTTGTCGTACACCTATAATGAATGTCCATTATTGATAGACTTTGTTGTGTTTGAACATGTCTGAAATATACCCCAGGCATGAACCCTCACTCACACTATTCTATAGAAACTGTCATGGGTGTGTGTGACACAGATGACCTAGGCCACAGATCACTACAGTGGCCGGCCTTGTCACAAACATACATATGTGACCTAAGGTCTGAGAAGCAGTAGCACAGTCTGTCAGAGGTAACAGATGTATAAATGTAGAAAGCAGGTTTCACACCTATGAACTTGTAATTGAGGTCACACGTACATATATGTATTTGCCACACAGATACCTGAAGTGTGCAATGCACATACTGTTGTTTTACTGATATGTCATGCAGTAGTAAAAGCAAAACCCATAGCACATTGACCAAGAGTGTCACACACCCAGCAATTGCAGGATTCAAACCCCTACCTAACTAGGTTATGATACCAGAGAGATACACATTAACATGACGTGCTATATGCTTTACTGGGAATTTTCATTTCCACTGCTCTATTTGTGGGATGCTGACGTCATCAGACTTGCCAAAAAGGTATATACCTCTGAGGTGTTTTTCTACTCTCCAGAAAAGGCACTCCTCTCAAAGGAAATCACACACAAACATTTACCCACCCACACACACACAGCAATTGCAGGATTCAAACCCCTACCTAACTATTTTATGATACTAGAGAAATACACATTAACGCGACGCACTATATGCTTTACTGGGTGTTTTCCTTTTTCCTGCTATATTTGTAGGATGCTGACATCATCAGACTAGACATGGTAATGTGTGTGAACTTTGTTTTATGCAATCCCAGGACTGCACCATGGGGGACAGCAGGTGTTAACAGCTTGAACAGGACTCCACAATTCTTAGCTTGTGTGATCTATCTGTGGACCAGTTGCCAATCCATCATATGACAATACAGATTTATGCACAGATTGTTGATTTTGTGGATACAACATGTGCCTGGGATGTTGGAAAAGGGCTATTCAAAGTCTATGTGGGATGTGTGTAGCTCGTTTCAGTGATGTATGTCCTGGGTGGCTGCCTTGCAAACAGTCTAGCAGGTTTGGGAACCATGATCTGCCCATGACCAAACCAAAGTTGGTAGGGTTGTGTGTTTGTCGGCTTCCAATAGCTCTGTTTATGACTTCAATTATGATGGACTCCATGGCCTTGCAGATCAGACTTCATAGGCTTATAAGACTATAGTTCCCATGGTCTGTTGTGCACCAACACTTGTGGAGTGTGCCATATGTTGCTGTAACCCATTCAACGGTTTCATATCCTGTAGAGAGGGTGAGGCTCAACAGACTGCTCAGGTGCAGGGTCTGTTTGTTCTGCAGTTCACTTATGACACATATAGGGAAACAATGTAATCCAACTGATGCCATGTTTTCAGCTTTGAAAGGAGCTATTTACCAATTATACATGTGATATCTCCTGGTATGATGATAGAGCCTTTTGTCAGTGGGAGGTGGGTATGTATGTATGGGCCTGTCTGACAGGATGTTGGCATTGTCAGTCATTTACAGTTGGCCCTGACGCAGGACATATATGAGTGTACATTGCTATTTATGACATAGCTGAAGGAAGTGTCATGGTTCTGTCTGGATTCCTTCGCAGATAATCTTTCCAAAACACCAACAAACTTAGGCACTAACCCCCTGTTATACTCTTTTACACACTTAACATCCTACTATGTACCATCCTATTTCATCATACTATCCTGACATGTCCAAAGGTCAGTTTTGTGTGTACTCTCCAGTCCAGCTGGTGAATATGGGAATTCTGAGGCAATGTTACAACTGCCTTATGTACACAGACAACCCCCTCCTCCTCCCAACAAACTCAGATATATGTGAGAGATGCAACTATATATACAGACTGGAGGCTGAGCTCTCTAGACCCATGACTGGCACAGTCTATAAGGAGGAGAAGGTAACCACAGACACCACAAATCCAGTCTCACATAGACCTATAGCAACAGCAAACCAAACACATAAACACACAAAAACATACTCGGAGGTTCTAAATAAAAATCTGCCTAAGCAGCAGAGACCTCCAAAGCAGACACCTAAACAACTGCTACCCCACAACAATACCCGCATATCACATAGTTCACAAAGTCAGTGCCACACAGTCACTGCCCTTAAGGCTAAACAACACACCTAATACACTTGTAATAGGTGACTCTATTGTCAGACACACTGATGTCCCACTCACCAGGCTGAACAAGGAGAAGGTCACTGTAAGCTGTTTGTCGGGTGCTGGGATCCGCCACATAACACATGCACTCAGTTCACTCCAAAGCAAGTATAAATATGACTCTGTCATTGTCCATGCTGGTATGAATAACCTGAAACGTTCCTCCCTGGGCTACATGAAAAGAGACATAGAGGAGCTCTCTGATCATGTAGCCCAGGCCAGTATGACCCTGACCTTGTGTAGCATCTTACCCTCACCAAGAATGATGCAACAGTATAAAGACAAAATGATCAATTTTAACAGTTGGCTAACGTATCGGTGTCATTCAAAGGGGATCCAGTGTCTGTCAGCCTGGGATGACATGCTCGGCAAGCCACGTTGCTTCACTAGGGACGGCTTGCACCTGTCACCCCTGGGCTTTCGAATACTGGCTAAGGCTCTTGCCACCCCATAGTGCCTTTCTTAGGCAAGACTCAAAAGACAAACCCACCTCCATAGACAATACAAGGTAAAAGAAACAAAGGGTAATGCTGCTCAATGCCAGAAGTCTACACCTCAAAATGCACACAGTCAAGGCTCTCTAGAGTATGGAGAATATCAATATCTGTGCAGTAAAAAGAAACCTGGTTCAAGACTCCCAAAAGCACCCCAGCACTACCAGGTTATACTTCATGCCATGCTTTTCGGCCACAAAATGCGGACCGAACCACAAAAGGAGGGGGAGATTCATATAAATCAAAGATACACACATCATGTTAGTAGCACTGCACGAAGCATCGGAGACCATCCATATGCAACTAACAGTGGGCAAAACTGCCTTTCAGTTTATAGCCTGCTACAGACCACCCTCAAAAACTCAGGGACCCCACTCAGCTTTCCTGAGAACACTGGAGAATATGAAGGTCTCTCCAAACACCATTATATTGGGTGACATCAACTACCCAAACATTGACGGGGAATACTACTCAAGCCCAAACACCCTCGCCCAATGGTTCCTAGAGTTTATAAACTCAAATTCTATGGAACAACTGGTCACCACCCCCACAAGAGGGGAAAACATATTGGACCTGGTCATCACCAACATGGGGAATCTATGTTCCACACCAGAGGTATACCCCTCATTGGTAAGGTCAGACCATACATTTATCTCACTGGACATCCATATCCCATCCCCACCCCCAGCCAAGGTAATCTTGGTGAAGAACTTCTCAAATGCAAACATCACACTTCTCAAAACCGAGGTTGTATCCTTCAAAGCCCCCAGGCCAGTGGAAAATACAGCTTAAACCGCAAAATCCTTTACAAACGCATTCTATGGACACCTACAGGAATGCATGGATCATGTTATCCCAAATGAAACCAAGACTCACTCCTCCAAAGGCAGGGGACCTGTCTGGTGGACCCTGGCTATAAATAAGCTATACAACAAAAGGAGGAGGCTACTACATGATAGAGCAAAATCCCAAAAAGGGAAGGCATCTCTGATCAGTAATAGCAAGAAGCTACGATCACTCATAAAATCATCTAAGGCCATCTTTGAAAGAAATATTGCACAAGACACTATAGACAATCACAAGGCCTTCTTTAGTTATGTCAGGAACCTGGGTGGCAACTCCCAGATATGCTCTGAGTTAGTGCATAATGACAAAAAATACACTGAACCCACAGACATTGCCAACATCCTGGCAGACAGGTTCAGTGCAAATGTCTTCCGACCATCCCCCCAAAAGAGCAAATGTCCATCCCAACTGAGTGTAGCCTCCCTGACATCACAGATGAACAGATGAGAGCTGCCCTCTCTAAAGCAATAACACAGCATCAATGGGACCAGATGGTGTCCCGGGCTGCATCTTACACGAGCTTCATGAAGAACTTAACCCTCACATAAAGTCACTGTTCAATATCAGACTTACTACAGGATATGTACCCAAGGAATGGTGTACAGCAACAGTGGTCCCGCTCCACAAAGGTGGTGCCACAATGGACCCCAGACACTATCGCTCTATAAGCCTGACTAGCCTGGTCTGCAAAGCTATGGAGCGTATCATCATGGAACTAATAAACAAAAACATCGGGAACCTCCAGACACTGGATCCTACCCAATTCAGCTTTGTTAAGGGCAGATCTTGCCTCTTGAACCTGGTTGACTTCTTTGAAACATTTACCAGGGCCATAGACATAGGGAAAGTAGTCCGCACAGCCTACCTGGACCTCGCAAAAGCCTACAACACAATACCCCACTCGGGCATCATAAATAAGCTCACCAGCTTAGATATCAACACATATGTCACAAGATGGATTGCAAACTGGATCAGGGATAGCACCCATATGGTCGGAATTGCAGGTGCCATATCAGACTCTACACTAGTTACAAGTGGCATCCCACAAGGCTCAGTCCTGGGACCTCTCTTGTTCAGTATATATTTCTCTGAGGTACAGGCTAACACGGGAGGACTATGGCTGACCAAGTTCACAGATGACTGCAAACTGGGTGCCATAATCGACTCTCTGGCTGACACAAGCATCCCCCAAAAGGGTCTCACAGAGATGGATAACTGGTGCCAAAGCCATGGCCTAAAGCTAAATGCCATAAAATGCATAGTCATCCCCTTTGGGAAAAACAAAGTGCCACAAATTACCACATAAGTGGTAATCCATTATGTACAGAAGAAGTAATTAGGGATTTGGGGACCCAAGTAGATAGTAATCTCTCCTTTGACAATCATGTTGCCAAAGTGGTTAGAAAGACCTTCTATATAGCTCACCTTATCCTGAAAGGTTTCACATCTAGATCAAGAGAGGTCATTGTTCCCCTCTACTCATCAGGCCCATACTTGAATACAATGCCCCATTTGGGATGTACCTTACCCGACACCTGCAGCAACTGTAATGACCCCAAAAGTACCTCACCAAGTGGATCGAGGGACTCAAACAGATGCCCTACGCAGTTCGGCTAAAGAAACTCCAGCTCTACTCAGTTGCTTACCGCCTACTCAGATGCAATCTGTGCCTGATGTATAAAGCCATATCCAACACATAATTAATGGTCATGCTCCACCTCAAGACATCCAAATCCCTTAGAGCTACATACTCCAGGGACTTAAACCTCAGCACAGAAATAAATAGGACTTGCTGGAGGGGCAGCTTCATATCCCAGAGGCTCCCCTCAATCTGGAATGAAATCCCAGTCCAAGTTAGGCAGAGCCCCTCATTGACCCTCCTTCAAGAGAAATCTTGACGAGTGGATGGGAGATCGTAAGTTTACCCCTGGGATCTCTTCTGGGTCCCTGCTAGACAGAGGCACAATAAACTAACCATAAAAGAGCTATCTTGTGTGACCTCCTATTCAAAGGTACAGTCTACTAATCTAAAAGGGTGGAGAAAGCTAAACACACTCTGGCTAGGCTTATAAATGCCCTAGGGCAGATAGCGTAGTATCAACCTATGAAGCTATGAACCTATGATAATGTTTGGAGTGCACATTGTTTATTGAGGATACTGATTGCAGGTTTTTTATCTTCTTTGCTTTCCTACTTTCTATGAACAACCTAAGTATCTGTAGTACATATTTGATTATGACAGGGCTCCAATATATTATATATGTGTCTGTTGTCATATAACTGTGTGCACAAGGCAGGACTGGTGAATAGTGAGAGGTTTCTGGGTTAACACATGCAACTGCCAGATATGTGGGGCACACTGCTGTACTCAGACATGGCCTAGGTGTGTGAGCATGCCCAGTTTGGCCTTTCAGTGTTTTGTTGCCTGACATTTGTCTCATTTATTCAAGTGTATGAGCATGCCCAGTGTGACCTTTCAGTATGTTGCTGTCTGAAGTCCACTACATTTGTTACTGTGTGTGATCATGCCCAATATTAACATTTATACTATATGTGTGTTGAAAATCAAGTTATATTTTTACTGCAGGGCTCACCTTTGTGTCATAACTCAACAGGGATTACGCTGTGCCTGCAGGGTTTCCATGAGACACTTCGCATAGACTTATCAACATTTCTTCATACAGACTGACCAGTGAAATACTGTCATGGTTTAGTGGTTCAGTACTGTGACTATAGTGCACAGTATCCTGGGCTTAAGGCCTGTCACTGCTTTATATTTTCATACTGGGCAGACCAGACTGCTTAAGGATCAGTAAAGCAAATATGAGCATGTTTACCTGCTTTTGCTCAACTATGTCCAACTTTGACCAAACTTGCCCAACATTGCTCAACATTAACCAACATTGCTGAACATTGCCCAATATTGCTCAACATTGCCCAAAGTTGTACTAGTTAGTGTGTGCAATTTTGTTTACATATACCAAATAGTGGTAAAAACTGTTTAGCACTGCTTTATATTGCTTAAAACATGGCAACCATGCCTCAGGTGGTGCTGCAGGGCTGCCTATGTCGGATGCACATAGTACACTCCCTATACATGTTTGAAAACAGGTAGTGTCAAGTTAGGCATCCCTTTTACTATATGTGCTAGTCAGAGAGAGGTATAATTTCCAGGGTTCCTACTGAGCCAGTATATGTGCTATGGGTTGCCTCCTTGTCAAGGCCAAAGCATACTGGGCACGCCTCCTTCTGCCTACTGGGGCAGGCTCAGGTTGTTCCTCCTCCGAGTCATGCTCTGCCTGTGATGGCCTTGGCAATGGTGGGGGACTGTTTGGCCCAGGCCCATGCTGCTCTGCTGCAGCTGTTTTCACAGGATCATATTATGTAGGATAGCACATACCATGACAATTTGGGTACATGCAGTTGGTGAGTACTGCAAGGCTCCACCAGATGTGTCCAGGCACCGGAACCATGACTTGAGCAGCCCAAACACATGCTCGATTACATTTCATGCTTGAGCGTGTGCCTCATTATGGCATTCCTGTTCAGGTGTGTGTGCATTTCTGATGGGTGTCATCAGCCATGGCTACAGTGCATATCCAGCATCCAGCAAGGACGACCATGAGGGATGTCCCCATTGGCAAATGTCTGGTACAGCTGTGTCAGCTGCCAGATATGGGAATCATGGTAGCTTCCAGTGCAGCCAGCACGCGCATTTAGTATTAAGCCCTGGGCATCACACATGACTTGGCAGTTGATGGAGGGGAATCCCTTGCTGTTAATGTAAGCCCTACCCCGCTCAACGGCTGGTGCTTTGATGCATATGTGCGTGCAGTCTATTGCACCCAATACCTCAGGGTATTCTGCTATTTGCTGGAAAAGACGCATATTGCTGGCCAATACCTCATGGGAATTGAAGAAATATACATGATCACCAACATGTGCTGACATGGCATTCAGGAACTGGTGCAGTACCCTGGATGCTGATGCCTGTGATATCCCCATCATATCACCAGTTGGTCTCTGGAAGGTACCTGTTGCTAGTATTCTTAGGCCAACACATACCTTGGTTTCCACTGGGATGGGTTCCCCTCTGTTGCTTCTGTGTGTGAGGTGTGGCCTGCACAGCTCAACAATTTGCTGCATGAGGTCTCTGTCCACTCTATAGTGCTCCACTATCTCCAGCTCATGTAGCCCCTGGTAGGTTACCCTGAGCCTGTACACTCTTCTCCGTCTCCTTATTGAGGGTTGCTCAGCAGCATTCACATTGTCACCACCCTCAGCATGTTGCATATGTCGCCTTATAACAGCAATGGCAGCCTCTAACATTTCTTTGTCTCAGTAAAGCTTTTTAAGTTTTCACTTCTCTTAGTTTACTGCAGTGTTGCAGTGTCTCTGAGAAAAACATGGTGGAAAGTTGTTTGAAGAGTTTTAAGTGCTGGGCTGGGCTAGTGTACTGCCTGTGTAATTGCCTGATTCTGATTGTTTTCACCTGCTAGCTCTGCTAGTTCTCCATGGTTAACTTCCTACTCTTTGTTGTGCTTCCTTTTCCTTTTCTATTTCCACAGGGGGGCAGCGCCGTGCACACAAGCGCAAACATGCGCACACCAGCTCACATGCGCGCACACATGCTTACATGGCCTAACACTTGTTATTTCCAGCATAAACGCACACACACAGGTGCAAACGCACTTACACATATTTCAACAACCTTACACATACTTACTCTGGCTTAAATGCATGCACACGGGCGCACACGCACGCACACAGTCTTACTCGGATATACAGGCGCGCACCAGCACGCAAACACATTGCTGGCACTTCAACAAGAAACTTTAGTGTTATCCACGGCATACACCTTGTATTTCTTGCCTTTAGCTAGGATACCTGTTGACACACCTCTTCCAGTGATGAGTAACTGACAGCAAACACATGTCACTCTGCTCCAATGATCTTACATTCTTTCTTACATACCCCCCTCATTATGTCACCTATCTTCTACTCTGTTAGTCCCTTTATCCTACTCATACACTCCACTGACTGTGCTCATTTGCTATGTAAACTTGGGATTCACTATCCTTACCCTCATTTGCATAGGATTGCCTACTAATGCTTGGTTACATCTCTTAGACTGAGCTTCCCCCCTTAGCAACTAATACTCGGTAGCCATGTTGTCTTCAGCTTGCCATTCACTTGCATTGAAAATTATGATTTTCTATAAAAATCCCTATTTGTGGCTTTTAATTTTTGGTTTTCTGGTTTTTGGAGTTCAGCACATTTGTGCTGTGCTGCGTTACGCTTAAACTTCGGAGATCAAGGTAAAAATAATTTTTTTTTTTTTAATTGTGCATCAGGGAACATTGCCAATGGCCATATATTTGGCCATTGGCATGCTTCCTCAACTGGATGCAGCCTTTATTTGGAGCTGTCACGGTTCCATTTTGCTATTTGCAGAACGGTACTCAGTTGTCAATGGAGTACATTTCTGCAAATAATGAAAAAAATCCGAATAGCAACCAAGAAACAATTCCACGGCAACTGCAGGAACAAGATGAGTGTAGAGTAGCTGGAACAGCCTGATCCAACAAAAAAGAGCAAAAAATCGTCGTATAAAAATGCGAAGGCTTTGCCAAATGTATAGAACAGATTCCTTTATTGTGCAAACAACATATGGTACCACCAGTTTAGCGCTTTCATCTGCACCACGCAGACTTCTTCAGAACTAGTGAAAACCATCTTTAAAAGCTTATTTAAGCAACTTATGGCGCCAACATTTAAAAATTCATTTAAAGAGACAAGCATTTCAATGAATTTTTTGCTGTAGCGAAATCTTATCACTTTAAACTATAATATAAATATATACCTTCAACTAAATTTACTTATTTGCAGCATGTGTACATATATATATATACTTTTAAATTAAATAAATGTAACATTTTATAAAAATATAATAAAACATTTAGAAAGTATAACATGTTAAAAATCTGTTAGGTATATAAAATAGTATGAACCTAATATGAAGTTAAAAAAATATGAATCCATAATCAAAAAAGGCTTAATGCTAATGAATTCATTAATACCTGGACTTCTGGTGGAGTCTGTGAGCATCTGCCATTTACTTTCTTTGCAGGCTAATCTAGTTTTCCAATCCCCACCATAAAGTATATCTTTTTCTTCATCTATAATACAAAACAAGAAGATATGATCTTCCCCATATTCTCTAATGTGTCTATATAGTGCATTTTTACAATCCTGTTTTGTATTCTGTAGTAATGTTCATAAATTCATTTTTTAACTGTCTTTCTGTTTTGCCTATATAATAGGCTGGACATAATTTACATACAGCTAGATACACTATATGTTTGGTACTACAATTTCTGCCTATACTTCTTATCAGGCTGTTCAAGCTACGCTACACTCATCTTGTTCCTGCAGTTGCCGTGGAATTATTTCTGCAAATAACACTACTCTTACTCGGACAGGTTAGGGTTTCCTGGATCGCAAATTTACCTAATTTGCATAGCTTTCGGCATCAAATGAGGTAATTTGCATAACCTAGCCCTGTCCGTGTAAGAGTCATTTTAGGAGCTCTGTTGCACGCACCTGCCAGCTGTTCCTGGATCGCTCGGCGGACATGTTGGCTGCATGGAGTCTTACTCTACTCTTAGACTCCGTGCAAGCCTTCGTGAATCCGGCCCACTGTATGTACAGTTTTGTTAGTTATTTTATCTATGTTTTTCCCTAATTTCATTTTTTGCAATGTGTCAGCAGCTTATTGTAAACTGCTTGTATTTTGTTAGTACTTTGTTACTGCCTTGGCCCGGGTCAAAGCTGAAGAGGATCCTTGAACCAGTTCACTTTGTTAACAGCATATAACTAAAATAAATAAATAACATGAACAGCCATGTTGTATTCTGCTTTCCTGCATAAGGCCAGTATTCATAGTCATTAACACAAATGCATTAAGGAAATCAGGGCAAGCACAAACAGGTGCAACTGAGCTGTGCTTTATAGAGGCCATCTACATCAGTTCATGATGTCCTTGACTGTAGTTATGCAAATGAACAGATAAGACGAAAATGAGAACTGATGTAAATGTTTGTATGTTAATTAGGGATATTTTACACCATTTGAAAATATAATCAGTTTTTCCTGCTTACCCGCACTTGTTGCAGATGCGCTATAATAAGGGAAGCATTGCCCAATCTATCAGAGTTGCAGCTGGCAAAAATGCTGCCTCTTGCGGAGAGCTTTACTATTACTAGGACAGAACTGCATGTCTTTGCTGGGCCAAAACCACTTGCACCCCTGCTGTACTTGTTCACCAAGAAGATGAAAATATAAGCAAAGGATTACTTATTATAACTTTGATACTCAAGAAATCCTTGATAGGTTTAGCATGAACAGGGACATTATAAGGGTCTTAGTGGGCATGTTGACCCCCATAGTGCTAGTGTAGGAATGCATGTACGGCCTATTCCTATTGACACATTATTCTCATTATTCTTGCTACATCCATTAAAGAAATCTTACATTCCAGCCAAAAATTCAACCCAAACCCCTCTCCTGATAAATCATCACTTGAAACTGCTAAACAGTTCATCTCATATTTTATACATAGTATAGCATCTCTAACCAAGTATTCCTCAACATCTAATCCCAGTCCTGCCCTTTAGCCATATATCACCACATCCACTTTCACCTTCAAGCCTGTGTCCACATCGTATATAAAACTACTCCTAAACATGCTTAAAACCATGCTCTTCTTCAGCTGATGACCTGCCAAGTGAGTACCTAAAAATAGCAGCCGATAGCATTGCTTATCATGTCTCAATCCTTATAAATAGGTCAATCCAGGGATCCCACATTCCCTCTCTCTGAAAACAGTCACACATTATCCTTCTGCACAAAGCAGGAAATTCAACAGACATTAATAAATGTAGACCTATAGCAATCTGATCTCCCCTCACCAAAATACTTCAAAATATGTTAAAAAACAATTACTAGACTATCTCCTGCAGGAAGAGCTCCTATCCCCTACACAACATGGTTTCTCTCCTCATAGTACTAGCACTGCCCTTCTAGCCTATATAGATACTGTCAATAAAGCTTGAGATAATGGCAAACTAATCTCTTTCTTATTTCTAGACATGTCTAAAGCCTTTGGCATAGTTTACCACAGCAAACTTCTACTTCAAATGTCCTGACTGGGTTTTTCTCAGCCCACCTTTTTCTGGTTCAAAATCTACATGCCCAATAGGTATCAGTCAGTAAATGGCCCTCTGCACTCTAAGCTTACCTCCCAGTCACCACTGGTGTACCACAAGGCCTGGTCCCCTCCTCTTTAACATTTTCACCAACACTCTCTATATTTCCACACAACAGCCCCCTAATACAGTACACATATGATGTCACTCTCATTTACACATCTGATAACATGGTACACCTCCAAAAAATTACCTAGGAAGCTTTAGCAGCCACTAAAACATGGATTCTTACCTCACAACTCATGCCCAACCCAAAAAAGACCAAACTATTCCTTTTCCCCCTAAATCCCTCTCTCATGAAAAAACAAAATTCGAAGTCCTGTCTCTCGAAAATACAACCACTGAAGTCACTTCTCTTAGCACATTATTAGGGGTAATAGTGTGTGATAATCTTACATTCAACCTGTATATACAAAATTAAATAAGAAAAAAAATCATCAAAAACTAGGGATGCTTTTCAAAGCCAAAAATGTTCTCACCAGCACAACTAAAACTGCATTTCCCATTACTTTTCTCCTCAGTTATTCTTTATGGTGCTCACATCCTTACTAACCTCCAGGCTTCACAAATATTGAAACCTGAACTATGCTATAATAAAGTTGATAAATTTGCAGCAAATACTCCTTTCAGAACCCACTACTGTATAGCACTGAAAACCCTAAATTGGTTAGAACTGCCACATCAACCATCATATACACAATTTCTTACCACCTATAAAATTACCCTGCATCCATCTGCCTGTCCAGCACTAAAAAAAATTCTACATAACTATGTTTCCAGTCAGTCACTGTATAGGTTGGGTCTTGAAACCATGTATCAGAATGCATATGTTGAAAACAGATGTATTACCACCTGTAACATAATGTTCTATAACAATATAATAACACCTATGAATGAACAACTGTGCTGTGATGTAATTCATATAGATTTAACTTCAGCATTTGGCAGGGTCATACACATAACACTGATCAATAAAGTAGTACAACTAGGCATTGATGTTCTCTTGATAAGATGGATAGCTGCATGGTTTTCAAACAGGACATGGCAAGCATCATACAGCAACTGGATAGGCAAAACCCTTGGTTTCAGTGAGGGTGTCCCACATGGCTCTGCTCTAGGCTCTTATTTGTTTAGACTGTATCTTTCATACCTAACTTTTTCATCTGAGGTGTTCTACAGTCTATATGCAGACGACCTGAAATTGGGTAAATTGATTACAAGTGTTACAGATAAGGCATGTCTGCAAAATAACTTGACTAAATTAACCATTTGGGCACAGGAGAATAAAATGCTGATACATACATAAAAACTAAGCATACAAGATTTGGTAGGCATAAACTGAAAGGTGAATATTTAATACAGCACACAGTGATTGAACCTGTAGACTCATTTAAGGACCTGGGTATATGGATAGTTCAGCTATGAGTTTTTCTAATCATATCAACCAATTGGCTAATGATAGTTATAGAACTATAGGCTGTATAAAAAGATTTATAAAGTCTAGGAAATCAAACATAATGAAGTCATTGTTTGTTAGTTACATTAAACCCAAACTTGAGTATGGAATAACAATATGGAAACCCTATAAGAAAACAAGCATGAATAAACTGGAAAGAGTACAGCGGAAATATACCAAAGGTATCCCTGGATGTGATAATTTAAGTTATTGTGAAAGACTAAAATATCTAAACTTGTACAGTGTCTTTTACAGATATCTAAGAGGAGATTATTCAGGTATATAGGGCATTTAGACACAACTACCTCTGGAAATGTTAGGGGTAATCAAAAAGTACTAGAGAAGCATCAGACAATCAGTGTAGAAGATTCTATAGGAATGAAAAGTGTACTAATTGGTTCTCTGACAGAGTAGCCAATGCATGGAACAGACTACCAAATTACATTAAAGCAAGTACTAGTTCAGATATTTTTAAGAACAGCCTGGACACTTATTATGGGAACAAATGCTTTGCTATATTGGCAAGCTAGAAGGGCATTAATGCCCATGCTTGAAATATTTGTATGTATGTATGGCATTGTGTTCCAGTGATCAAAAACTCCTGTCTGCTACAAACCTAGCAAATCTGCCGGGCAGTGTCTATACATGTACAAGGTTGCTATGGTATTGACCTCCTTACCTGTATCCATTAAGTCTGTACACACCCTATCATCTTTTAAACTACTCTGAAAGACTTAGCTAAAATCTGGCTATGTCCTTGTTTCAGACTAGGAAAACTGTATCCCTAAATTTGAACAAGTTCCTTTTAATTCCTTAAACCTTCTACTCTCCCTTCTTCACTTACTTCCTTACTGCTATCTAACTCTTTACTCTGACTTTCTCTCTAAATATACCATAAGCTTGTTTTCCCCTAACTTCATATTGCAGTTCCTATTTGCATTAGGCTAACTTACCTTTAATTTCTCTACAAACTGTCTAAAATTTCTCTAAATATTAGATTGTCATATACCTTGTATCGATTCTTAACCTATTTTTTAAATTATCTCCCAGATTCAATAAGCTCTCTGTAAGGTACACATAGACACTACATGGAGTATACTTGCAACCATGATGGTGCTTAGCACGCTGCAGCACATAATGTATATTAATGAAATGTGGTGCACCTAAGCTAGGGTCCGTGGCTCACACCAGTATTGCTTGGTGTGAAACTTTGTCAGCAAACACGGATAGCAATTCTGAATAAAGGAGAGCACATACAGTCTGTGTATTTGCACAGAATGCCACCGTGGTCAACATGGCTATGCACATACCTTTGAAACTAGCAAGAAATATGGACAAAAGCCATGCATAATGTGTGGACAAAGGATGCAAACTAGGGACACACATATTAAATATTGTTCTTACAAACTTAGAAAGTTGATAGAGGCAGGTTTTACATATGGATGACTTTTCTGAAAGCTATGAAGCCTGAGTCTCAAATGTCTGCCACTATTGTCTGATTTCAAACCTCAGTAATTTAACAATGATTTGCCAGTCAACTACAAATGTATGAGAGATAGTCCAAAAATCTAAGGCAAAATCTGGACATTCTGAAAAAATCTGTACAGTTGAGAGGTATGGCTGTAGAAATAACTGTCATTCTGTTAGTGCAACATATCTGCAAAGGGGCCAACTTAATGAGAGGACAAATAACCAGTCATAGGTGCATATTTGGACATAGGTGTCACATGGGAATGTGCTAGAATGTAACACTCTCAACCTCTTAGAGCAAGAAATGTTGGCAAAGTCATGAAAATGGGGGGGGGGACAAACAGCCAGAAATAGAGATAGTTTGTTAATATTCCAGGTCCAAACATATGAAAATGATAAAATATATAGGATGTACATTAGCAGGAACTTTCTGAAGAGCATGACGTTTGAAAATCAAATGTCACTCATCAGTTACTGACTGCACTCTGCAAAGTCGTGCCAATGATTTGGCAGGAAAACAATATGTTATGAGGAAAAGATGACAAATATGAGGCACAAACTGGACATTCTGCACAGATCAGGGCAGTTGAGAGGTATGCACCCAAATGTCTGTAATACTGTGTCACAGCAGTCCAAAGATTATCCCACTGATATGGCAGAAAGCCACATATTTGATAAGGAAAACATCTGGACATCCTGGGAATATCTGGATAGTTGAGAGATATGAATGTTAAGTATATGGACCAAACACAGTACAGGACAGTATACCTACAGTGCAGAGTACTGTGATACCCCCTTCCTGGTATTCTGTACTGAAGCTGTGTTAATGATCTGTAACAGGACATTGGACTGCCATGTAAAATGATCACTCAGGGAAAGTGCATGTACTGAATACATACAGACAGATGAATTGTAGGAATGAACATAGGAATAGAGTACAGGTGAAACTCTCCCATGTACAGTATAGGAGGGCATATCAATGAAAGATGGTTGTAGCAGTGACACCAAGCACATGTCAATATGGTACAGTATGAACTGTACAGTGAAAATGTGTTGCCTGTGACTGTAACACAAGGTGACATAGCAATGGGGAGGATGTGTGTATGAGATAGGCATCATTACATGAATAATTCAGAGGGCATCTATCAGGAATCTGACATACAATTGGGTAGAATGCATACTGGGAAGCTGGGCAAACTGTTATTCCTGAATATGAGTGTACTCTCAGTAGAGGTCTCCAGCAAGGTGGCCACTGGTAAAGGATCATGGCAAACATTACAAGAACCAACCACAATCATGGACAATATCTGAATTATACCACCACTAATCCCATGCCTCTGCATAACATATGTGATGTGGAGTGATTCATAGGTTCATAGCTGTGTACTAAGCTAATGGCCCTTAAGCCCTTACAAGCCTAGCCTATAGGATTACCCTGGCATCGTGCCACCTGACCTTAGTTTCCAGTGCCTCTGACGAGTAGAGCCACTGGAGTGATCCCTGGAGTAAATTTTCTATTTCCCATCCACTCATCAAGATTTCTCTTGAAGAGAGTCAGCGAGGTGCTCTGTTTGACATGTATGTGAAGTCTGTTCCATAGCATGGGCAGTCTCGGTGTTATGAACCTGTCCCTCCAGCACGTTCTGTTGATTGTAGCAATGAGTTTGAGGTCTCTGGAGTGTGTGGTACGGATGGATTTGGATTTCTTTAGATGTAGCATTTCTAACAGAGCTGGGTCAGACATGGCTTTGAAAGTCAAACAGAGATCGCCTCTAAGTAGGCAATATGAGAGAGAGAATAGTTGGAGTTTTTTGAGACTGTCCATATAGGACAAGTGTTTAAAGCCTAGGATACTCTTTGTGTGGTACTTTTGTGGCCTCTCCAGTTGTTGCAGTTGTCTAGTGAAGTACATGCCAAATGGGACATTGTACTCAATGATTGGCCTAATGAGGGAAGAGTAGAGGGAGACAATGACCTCTTTCTTCCTGGATGAACCTGCACACACAAACACTGGACAACTAGTATGATACATCCACACAACATGCACACTGTCCTTGTACTATAATATCTACAGGAGGTGTTAGGAGGGACACTGCTATACCTGTATATGACAGTATGGGCAATACAGGCTAGATTTCTTGTGTGTGTGGCATATGTAATTGGCACAATTAACACTGTCACAAATTATATACATACCATTAATATTTTCAAATACCCACTGGCATAACTACAGTTTGTGCTGCCCAGGGCTGTCTTTGAGTTTGCTGCCCCTCCCCCTCACAAAACTATGGTCAAATGGGGCCACAGCATACACAGCTCCCCCTCTGCACCCATTCCAGTGCCCTGTTACTTGGCTATTTCTACCCATTTTCCATAAACACTGTAATGTGCATACTGCTTTATGCCTTACTTCTACAATGATTATTTGGATTTCATTTATAACTTTTATTTTAAATTTTATAGCACAAACACCAATAGACATCTGCTAAAACAAAGCAATGCAGTCTCACAATGAAAACAGACTTAGCATTAAAACGTCTCTGTCCTTGAAGCTCGCATTCATTGAAACAGCATTGAAACCCACATTCAAAGAAAATGCATCTGGGCAGTGGCAAATAAAGTTTACCTTTCAGCTGTTTTCAAATAATAGGCCCCTTACACATATGTTTAGGACCACACAAACATACATGTGTTCTTTGATTCACCTTTCTGATTGTATTAAATTACATTCCTTGTATAATAAAGCACACTTGTTAGAGTATGTATTAAATGTATTGTTTTGAACATTTTTTCCAGTAAACAATGAAACAAAATGTATGAATCAATAAAACTGCCCAGTTCAAAACATTTCCATCATAAAAGTCTACTCAAATTTCTGTCATTGCAATCCACCAATATCAGTAAATATGCACAAGCTCTGCAGAAGTAAAAGTAATCTAAATAATTCCACATTAAAGAGATCTGTAACTAATGAACTTGTTGCTGCTAGCAATCAACTTTATATTTCATTGTTTTGTCTACAAATAAAGTGCATGTTGCCCTTGAAGAATAAATTGCCTGTATTACATTAAAAACATAATAAGTTAGTAATATTGCAATAGGGAATGGATGGTGAACTGATATCAGGCTTATAGATACTAAGTATCCCCTCCAAAGGAGGACATTCTCAGGAAAGCAGCATTCACTCCCTTTAAAGTACAACACAGTACAGTATCAGCAATCCATATATATACTGTGGGAGTAGAACCCACCGCCTTCTGCATCAAAAGTAAATATACTACCTGTTGTGCTACTAACAATGCAAACAGATCTGCCCTAAGCAGTACTAAACTTCTCTTCCCCTGAAGCTCTCAGGTCTTTGTAAAATTCACTTGACACTCAATTATATCTCTCAACTTTGCAGCACAAGAAATCTGGAAATAGCCAAAATGTATAAGGGGGCAAAGGTCCAAAACAAGGGACACCTTTTAAACATTGCTTGTATAATCTTAGAAAGTTGCTAGAATAAAATGTTTTATATTGCCATGTGTCTCCTGAAAGATAGCCATTAAAGTTTCAGAATTTGTATCATTATTTAGTGAATTCAGTTCTCACTGATTTGACAGAAAACCAGAAATTTTAAGAGAAACAGACCAAAAGTATGAACAAACATTTCAGACATTCTGTGAAAATCTGGACAGTTGAGAGCTATGGACTCAACTCTTTGAATCACAAGTAGTGGCATGGATAGAGAATTCAGGCTCATGCTCCTTGTACCTAAGGTACAGGGTTTAAGTTTGAATAACACTAACCAAACTGGGGCATTTTACACACACATGCACACACACAAACACAATAATTCAGGAACATTAACAGCAAGCAGCAGCAAAGGTTTGAAGTCTATGAACTGAACAAACATTCACATTCCCTGTAGTGGGAGCAATAAGAAGCTGTACTGTTAAAATTGCAATGTGGACAGGAAGAACATAGTGGCAGGAATAAGAAACTGTACTGTTAAAATTGTGCGTGGACAGGAAGACTGCACAGAAGTGATGTGTGGGACTGTTCTTAAAGGAGAATTCCCCCTTTAAAAACAGTTATTTAAAAAAGGTGAAAACAATTATTTAATAAAGGTGATATTTAGTCCCAAAAGTGCCACCCAGGGTGGACTGCCCCTCTCGCACCCCCTCCAGCTACTCCACTGCAAACACCTATGTATGCAGTGAGGCCATAAGGTGAAAGGGTAGCACACATGCATCTGGTGTAGCAAAATGATTGTTGTACTGCAGACAGTTGTGTATATTCCACAGAAAGAATACCTAGGTATGGACAATATGCTGTGTGACAGCACACTGTGACAAAAGTGATACACTTAGTTACACATCACTGGAAGATGTGTAGGAAGGTACATGGAGAAGGGTGCATTGTACTCAGTTATTAGTGTAATGAAGGCTGGGAACCAGGATGTTAGTACGCCCTCTAATATGCATGTCCTTCACATACCCAGCACTTGTGTTACAGTCAATGGAGTAGTCAGCAGTGTGACCACATGCTGCTGGATGTACCTCTTACCCTCTACCCCAGAACACATGTCACATGCCTATTGGTTTGATTATAGGGGGTAATGTCCACATTATACTTGGGTGTTATGTTTTTTTCTTGATGCAGCATATCACGCCACATGTCTCAACAATGCAAGTGTTGTCATGGCTGTGGCAGCAGTCTCTGGTATGTGTTGATATTGTGAGTATTATACTAATATCACATGCTGTAGTCCTTCAGGCAGCTGTTTGGATACAGCATGTGTATTTCATCTGTGATGTCCGTCACTTAACTAAGGGGCAGGCAAGAGCTTGCCAGACACCCCTGATGTACAGACCTGATTGCTGGACCTGAGATATATGTCACTTCACACATTTCAGCATAGTGAGATGCCATGTATGTCATACACTGGTCTACCCATTTGGCGATATAGCTGTTTATGGTCACATGTGACAGTGTTGATTGAATGAATACCACAGTGTGACTTTATGCCAGATGTCTTTACCTGTTGAAGCTCCACAAGATGATATGTCCTTGATGAGATCTTTGAGGACATTTCTGAGATGTAACTGACCTACGTGAGGTAGCAGTAACAACTCACACAGGTCTGTTGCATACACCTGGAATATTGCCAACATACATATAGAAGAGATCCATGATGATATGTTGGTCTACCTCACAGTTGAGGAGAGTCAGGATGTCTCTATATATGCATGCATCAGGTGCTGTTCCCCCAATGCAGATGGATGCTTTGATGTACACCCTTGTACGTGAACATAGGCAATGTGGACAGTGTATTGAACTGTGTATTTCACCATATCAAGAATGTATATGTGCTTGCCATAACTGATCTGTGATGTTGTCACAGCACATTGATTCTGTGTTATAGACCTGGAGGAAGGTAGGACAGTGCATACTGCCTATTGTGATCTGGTCTAGGGTTTTGACACAATCATATAAGCATGCATCATTGAGAACCCCCCCAAGCTGGAGATTAAACCTTATGTCAGTTGATGGGTAAACAATTTGCTCACTGACAGAACATATCATCTGACAGTTGGTGAATAAACCTGCACCAGTAGAGCTGTCACCATTGGCAAACACCAGGGATCAACCAATCCAACACTGTGGAGCTATTCAAAATATAAACTCCAAGCTGTTTTTTTCCTGCAAATGTCAAAACTTTTGGAGTACAAACATGGAAAGTCTACAAAGACAGAATGTTAGAGGCTGCTGTTCCGTTAATCCATTTGTATGTGCTAGAGGTTGAAGCTAATGCTACTTTTGCTGCCAATAGGCTTAGGCTGAGAAGGAAAATAGTGTGCAGGCAACATTTAGCTTATCACAACCTACATGATGTGGAAACTGTAAAGTGCTACAGTGTGGACAGGGACACTACAGGAACTCTGCCACCTCTGCAACCCTCAGCTCAGAGCTAGAGCCAACTAAATGGATACCATCCCAGGCAAAACTAAGGTATTGTAGTCCTTAGAATATTAACAACAGGTACCTCCCAGAAACCAACAGAGGACATGCTAGGGGTGTCACAGGTATCAGCATCCTGGATGCTCCACCAATTCCTCAATGCTAAGCTCCAACTTACCAGTGAGCACATATATTTTTCTAGTAGTTCTGAGGAGAGGGCCAGAAATATGCAAGAGTTTTACCAGGTAGCATGCTAGCCTGCAGTACTGGGTGCCACAGATTACAAACATGAAGAAATGAACACACCACCTGGGAAACAGGGAAGGCTCAACATTGACAGAAAGGGCTATCACTCTATCAACTGCCACATTGTGTGTAATGCCAAGGGACTCATCTTGGGCATGTGTGTTGGCAACCCTAACAGATACCACAACTCACATATCTTGCACACCCCCAACTGTACCAGATGTTTGCTAGGGGGGATATCCCACACGATCATCTAATGGGGGATGCTGGCAATGCACTTGCACCATGGCTGATGACACCCATCAGAGATGCACACACACTCATGGAAAAACGTCATAATGAAGCACACACTCAGACCAGAATTGTCATAGAGCATGTGTTTGGCCTGCTGAAGTCATGGTTCCTAGGCCTAGATACATTTGAGGGAACCCTGCAGTGCAATCTATGGATATGTACAGAAATCTTCACATTATGTGCCATGCTACACAACAGAATCCTGAGGAAACAGCTTCAGATGGATCAGCAAATGGAAAGGACACACATCAAACCATCAATGCCAAAGTCACCACAGCCACAGGCAGATGAGGAGTCAGAGGGGGAACTGCCAGTTGCTGTGGGTGTAGGCAGACTTAGGCATACGCAGCATGTCCTTGCATTAGCTAAGAGACAACGCATAGCACACTCACTCACCACCTAGGGCCTAAAACCTTCCTGATACTCATATACATATCATAACATTGATGCCAGGCAACTCACACAGTCTTTATCTCCTCATGTATTGTTGTATATTGCTTGCATTAGACAGAATCAACCCTGGATTAACACTGTGGCAGCTGCTGCATTTACAAGGTAAGTCCTGAACCTGGAGTGTATTGCTTAATAAAATTATAGCATATCCTTGTATTTTATCACTTATTACAGTAAGCAAGTAAAAGGTGGGAGATTTGTACAAATATTACCATAACATGTGACAGTACAGGCTTATTTGACTTATATGTGTCCATTAGTAAGTAGTAGGCCTCAGGCATCAGAGATTCACGCAGTCATACTTTTTAAAAATATTGATGATCACTGCATGCCATCAGTTTAGCACCATACATTTGTACTAGAAAATCATTGAAGAGAGAAGTTAGAAAGTAATGATACACATTGCAGTTTCTGACTTCACCCCCTCACAACATCAAACAACAGGCAAGATGCAAAACAAAGAGAGTAACAAGAGCAATATATCTTTGTTTGGCCATAATAGTAACTCACCCTTGCTTACCCTAAAGGAACAGTCTGTGCTTGCATGTGCCATAACAGTAACTCAGCATTGTCCCCCACCAACAGAACAGTTGTACCCTTGTATGTACCATAGCAGTAACTCACCTTTGCTTCCCCCCAAAGTGCAGTCTATGCTTCTTTGTGCCATCCAACCTGCCCTTCAGTTGTTGGCAAATGCATATCATATCATATTATTGGCAGTTAATATCCACACACATTTTAAGGCCAATGATATAGCATGGCTTACAGATTGCATGTCTTAGAGTACTGGTCAGATAACTGATGCATGACCAGAAAACACAGAAAGGTAAGACAGAGCAGTATAGCTGCAAGCAATAATCATAGCAGGTTGTGTGATCACTAAGTACTGCACATCTGAGTAGTGGTTAGATAACTGATGCATGATGAGGAAACACAGAAATGTAAGACAGAGCTGTATAGTTGCAAGCAATAATCATAACAGGTTGTGTGATAGTGTACTACATCCAAATATAATAATAAACAGGTTCCTAATTTATTACTAGGCTATTTGCCCTTGTGGGCCATTTCAAACCTAGCCAATTAATCCATGTGATAATCAAACCCTGCATCTTGTGTCTGTAAGGCAAATATCTTAACCATTATATCAACCTCCCTCTGGTATTTTATGGCTTGATATCAGTGTACATTCCATTGCAGTTGGTTGTGTGATGAATGACTTCAGTTCTTTACTGCAAAGCTGTTTTTGTGACAAAGAGGAATAAGGCAAGCATTCTGTTTTCTGAAGGTGCATTGGAGTAAGAGTTGAAATCCAGACCTGTGTATACATATCTCATGTGTACTAACATTATCTACTGTGTATATCATACATTGTTTTTTTCTCCTTTCAACTATTTCTCCCTTTTTTATTTTTTAATTTTTCTTTCTTTTCTTTTATGCTAAATATGACTAAAACCTGACAGAGAAAACACAGTCTGCAAACAAATGAAGAGGAGCTTGGATGTTAATGAAATAGAACCTGTGAATTGTACACTGCTTACCTGTATTTCCAGCTTTCACAGATCTACATGTAACACTTTTTAAGTGTAACCTGACACACCTACCTGATGATGTAAGCAATTACAGTTGCTATCTCATAAACACAAACACTGAGGGGATACCACCACAATGTGAACATATGGATCCAACTTTTTGGGATTCAGCAGTTCTAATGAGTTCAGACTTCATTTGCATCTTCACCATGCTGACAGCCCTGAATCTACACCATTATCAACTGTGTAGCTAGGGAAACTGAAGGGGAGCCAAATGCTGAACACAGAAGGGAAGGTATTACATTTAAAAATGTTGCTATTTTGAGCCTTTGTCTCTTGTTTATTTTAGGCTTATCCAGATACCTTAATTTAGCATACCTGTCAGCTGTACATATTTTTGCAGAATGTCCAGTTTGTGCCTCATATTTTTTATTTGTTCCTCATAAAAATGTTTTTTTTTTTTTTGGATAAATCACTGGGATGATCCAAAGATTAAAGTAGCTAAATAATGACATGGCATTTGAGTTTCAGACTTCATGACCTTCAGAAAATGCATATTAACATAAATCCTGTTATTCTAGCAACTTTCTAAGTTAATAAAAACAATATTTAAAATGTGTCCATATTTCATCCAGATTTCTTGTGCTAAGAGGCTAAGAGGTATATGTAGGAGGCCAAGAGGTAAGCAAATCTATTAACTGCTGCTGCTGCCTGCAAACCTGTTGTTCTTTCAATTTTCTAAGTTTCTAAGAGTATTATTTAAAAAGTGTCTCTATTTCTGGCCCTTTCCCCCATTATTTATGGCTTTATCCAGATGTCTTGCCCTAAGAGGTTGAGAAGTATCGTCTGCATTACTATACTGTTCATTTCGGGGTGGGGCAGCAAAGCTGCATTTCTGTTTTTAACACAAACACTGTTACTTTAGTAACTTTCTAAGTTAATAAGAGCAATATTTAAAATCTGTTCCTATTTTTGGACCTTTGTCCCCCCATTATTGATGGCTTTGTCCAGATATCTTGCCCTAAGAGGTTGAGAAGTATTGTCTGCATTACTATACTGTTCATTTCGGGGTGGGGCAGCAAAGCTGCATTTCTGTTTTTAACACAAACACTCTTACTTTAGTAACTTTCTAAGTTAATAAGAGCAATATTTAAAATCTGTTCCTATTTTTGGACCTTTGTCCCCCCATTATTGATGGCTTTGTCCAGATTCCTTGCTCTCAGAGGCTGAGAGGTATGCCATGTAGACTCCTTTCTGTGGCTGCATTCAAAATGTTTTCAGATACAGGTGGAACACCAACATGGATACTACATGGTTGCTTCCGAACTTCTTGAATCACTCCACCATGTTTCCTGAGTTCATTAGCATGGTATTTGGCTACGTATGCAGCTAATTAGCATGCTGCAGTGTTTCAGTGTTTTCAGGGGGGGGCGGGGAGTGTACACCTCTACTCAGCCCAAAGTGAACATGGAGAAAAAAAACATGTAGGCTTAATTGAATTCCCCCCTATGTCTAATTTGTTATGATTATTTAAACTGCAGATGTCTTTGTTTTATTTTTGAAGTTTGTAAAATTATTGTCTTAAATGTTTTGCAATAATTTGGAGCTTTTCTCTCTGGACCTCCATTGAAAATGGGCTTCTACCCAGTTGGACTTTGCCAGTAATCAAATGTCAATAAATGACAATAAGTCAAATAAATATTATTTGATCTCCCCCATGTCTGAACAGTACCCCATCCCCTTTCTGTCATAAAACTGAGTCCAGCTTGACTCTGGTATGTCCTAACCAGTACACAAATGGAGGCTGCAACTGATGCTTGATGTGCCACCATACTTTACATCAGTGACATCATGGCATTATCCCTTCTCTCTGCCAATTAAAATCAGTGTTGGAAATCTTCACACATACTGTGTAGGAATTTCGACATTTATAGCTGAATGTCTGTTGCAGTGGTTTAAGCTCCAGCTATGTTACAGCATATTTCCTGTTGTGCAGTGAATGCTTTGCATGTTTCCTGAGGCAGTTTAAAATAATTACTGTATCTGACACCTCTTTGTAATCCTGTTACTGTGAGCAAAGTGGCCTCAGACTGCCTGCCTTCATCCTCAAACTGGTCTTCTCTGTGTGGAGAAACTAGTATAGATGTGTACAAGGGGATCCGATATTCATCAGCCTAGGGAGACATGATTGACAATCCACAATGTTTTGCAAGAGATGGTTTGCACTTGTCACTATTTGGCTTCCAGATACTGGCAAAAACTTTACTATCCCCACAGTGCCTTTTTTAGGCCATCCCAAGTTGTTAAACCCTCCAACATAACAAATTACTCATGACTACCTAAAGGTACTCAGTGCTAGGAGTTTAGCTAAAAAACTGCACTCCCTGGAAACACTCCTCAACCTAGAGAATGCGAACATATGTTCAGTCACAGAAACATGGTTCAGAATCATGGAAAGTACCCCAACTATCAAAGGCTGCAATCCCTTTCATACATTTCAATCCCCCTCAGCTCAGGATAAAACAAATGGAGGAGGTATCTCAATGTTTATAAAGGACAAATACACTGCTAGCCTGGTCCAACAACATAACTCACTTGAGCTGCTCCATGCCCAACTACCCACATGTGCAACCCCCTATAATATCCTTGCTAGCTACAGATCCCCTAACATGAGTCTGGAAAACCCCACCTCCTACCTAATCCTACTGGAATCTCTTAACATTCAGCCTAATACCATACTTATGGGTGACTTCAATTACCCAGACATAAATTGGGAAACTTATATGACCCATAATTCACTTGATTAGAGGTTTTTGGACTTGTTTTTATTTTATTTATTTATTTTATTGCATTTGTTTACCAGTAAAGTCCACTTGGCCAAAAAGAGCCCATTTTCAGTGGAGGCCCATAGAGAAAAGCTCCGACAAGAACATAGATATAGAAAACAATTAAACATTAATTGGTACAGAAGTAGAAACAGTGTTACACATAGTGATTACAGTAATATATACAGAATATATACATAAAAGCTGGACTTTAGTTGGTTTGATTACAGTAATATATGCAGAATATATACATAGAAGTAGAACTTTAGTTGGTTGCCAGATGAATTCAGTCAGAGAGGTATAAACAGAGATATATTAATCATCATTATTGCACAGGTATCAAGTGATGAAAAGATAATAAATATGGAGAAAATATCATCAGTCAGCAGTAGCAAAAAGCATAGGAGTTTAGTTATCATATAAGGAGAAGGAAGAGGTTAGGTTATAGAGCAGGTACATTGCCAGGAAGAGCTGTGATGATTTTTCAGTATTTGTTTGAAGGTGGTGGTGCTGCCTGTATTCCTTATAGAAGGTGGAAGTGAGTTCCATAGCTTGGCAACTGTGAAGGAGTAGAAGAGCTGACCAGCAGGTAAGGTGGACTTTTCTACTTTTACAAGTAGATGATTTTCAGATCTTAGTTGCCTGCTGGGTTGGTATTTGGAAAGTAGAGTCGAGAGAGCAGAACAGTCTGTTGATCTGTGGATTATTTTGTGCACTATAGTTAATTGTACTTTGTCAATGCAAACACCTTGGCACAACTAGCCAGCTCCCCAACTAGAGGTACATATATCCTAACCTAGTACACACAGACATTGGGAGATGCTGCCCCCTCCCATGCCTCAACTCCTCCCTGGCAGGATCAGACCACAACATGATCTTCTTTAGTATTAAAACTAACCCAGAACCCCACATCAAACTTCAAACCTGTTAAGGATTTTGATAAGACCAGTCATCTCAAACTAAGGGACAGCTTATTAAACTTCCAAGCCCCTACAAACTTGGATGACACATGACACTGAGGCCTACTCTGAGCTGTACACAAAAGCACTGTATAACCACATTCATAGCTGCATAGAGGAGGCAGTACCTGCCTGAGTCAAAACTATGTTTACTGGCAAAAATAATCCCGCTGGTGGGCTCTTAGCATAAATAGGCTATTCAACAAAAGGACAAAATCTTTTATAAAGCCAAGAAGGAACAGACCAAACTCTCACTCTAAACAAACAAATTAGAGAGCTGATTGAATCTGCTGAAGCAAAGTATGAGGCAAAGAGAGCCTTTTAGGTGAAAGAAAACCATAAGGCTTTTTTAATTATGTTCATAACCCCAGGGGAAATGCTAAACAATGTGCTGAGTTAATCATGAACTGTAACACTTATATCCAGTCTTAAACTATAGCAAAGCTGCTGGCCAACAAGTTCAGTTCAATTGTTTCCCTCCTACTAGACCAAAGAAATACCCACAATCCTCCCCTACCAGTTATTATGAGGAAACAGGTCCTTACTGTGTTCACTAAAGCCAGAAACAAAGCCAGAAACACAGCCTCCATGGGTCCCAACAACATTCCAGGATGCTTCTTAAATAGCTTAAAACAGAATCTATCAGGGCCACTAGAAACCCTCTTTAACCTCTGGAAGCACTTTGTTCCAGAGGAATAGAGAACTTCAATAGTTATCCCTCTGCACAAGGGGTACCTTCAGCTAACCCAGGGAACTGCAAATCCATAAGCTTGACCAGTCTTTTTTGCAAGGCCATGGAGAGAAATATCATGGACCTGATCAATAATGACATAGGAAATCTCCAAACACTGGACCAAACCCAATATGGCTTTGTCAAATGGAGGTCTTGCCTGCCCAATCTGGAGGATTTCTTTGAGAAAGTCACCAGGGCCATAGATGAGGGTTAAATGGTACAGACTGCTTATCAAGACCTAGCCAAAGCATTTGAAGCAATCCCCCACTTAGAGATCATAGATAAACTTACTTAGTTAGGCATAAACTCCTGTAACATGAGATGGATAACAAGCTGGCTCACTGATTGGACACATGTTGTCCGGATAATTTAATCCACTTTTGATAAGGAACCTATTACTAGTGGTGTCCCACAGGGCTCAGTGTTGGTAACCCTCCTGTTTGATATATACTTCTCTGAAGTGAAGGCCAGTGTTGTGAACCTCTTGCTGACAACTGTAAGCTGGGAGTAATCACTGAATCCCCAAACAATGTTGACATCCTACAAACAGGCCTAAAAATGACTGTTGCCAAAACCATGGACTGAGACTAAATGCTAAAAAGTACATAATCATTCCCTTCGGTAAATCAGATATCCCTGTAAATTATAATATTGATAGCACACCCCTAAAAGTAGACCCACTGGTGAGGGAACTAGGAACATATATAGATAGTGACCTAAACCTTGACCACCAGGTAGCTATGGTAGTGAAGAAATCCTTCTGTGTGACTCAACTTCTAATTAAAGGTATGGTATCAAGTCCAAAGGAAGTTGTAGTGTCATTGTACTCTGTCCTCATCAGTTCAATAATCAGATACAATGCTCCCTTCTGCATGTACCTAACCAGGCAATTACATCAAGTGGAGCAATCCCAGAGGTTTCTCACTAAAAAAAAAAAAAACAAAGTGTAAGACACATGTCTTATGCAGACCGACTAAAGGCCCTATCCCTTTACTCCATCTCATATCACTTATTGAGAGGGGACTTATGCCTGACCTGCAAGGCATTCTCTGATCCAGCCCTGATGAAAATGTTACATATTCACAAAAATCATTATACGAGGGTTATGTTTTCCATGGACCTGAACCTTATTTGTAAATTTAACAGAACTTGATGGAGAGATAAATTCATATCCCAAAGTCTACCTCGTCTATGGAATAAACTTCACACCTTCATAAAACAATGTCCATCCCTCATGCTCCTCAAAAATAATTTGGATAAATGAATGGGGAACTATAAATTCACTTCTGGGGTACTGCCCATGTGCCTTATGGACAGATGCAGTCTGCAAAATGACTCGGGGCTCCAACACCTAAAGACCCACTACCCTGATACTACCCCATCCCATATCTGTGGAATTAAGATATAATATTGTCATATCATATGTATTAGTGGTTAAGCTTCTAATGTCTCCTGTGCCATCGTACTAGTAATCACCTATGAACCTATGAGTGGAATGTCATCTTGGGCTTGACTTCATGCTGCTGTGTCACTTTCTGTAGAGTGTTAACATGTTGTGATGTGAGAGTCCCTGCCGTTATACTGAGAGAATGCCTGACACTTCCCTCAGGTTGCCTCATAAATACAAATACATTATCATCATTAGCAGCAGCAACAGTCATTCTGCTGCTGACTTTATCCATATTTATTGGTGCAGTGAAACTGTTTGTTCCTGATGCTGAGTCTGCAAAATCAATCATTACAAAATGTTAATAACAGTGCAACAGCATATGGTATAGCATGCTTACAAGAGGGTGAGTGGAATACTTACTATGCACTCTGCCTTCATTTTTATTAGTTGCTGTACAAGGCTGAACTAATCATAATGAATTCTGATGCGTTAAATTACAGCACTGTTTGTCACCATTCAATTTAATATTTAAAAGGTGTACATTTTAAATCAACCTCCAGGAGCTGATGAATGTAAATGCTGCTACTGCTATGCTCCATGTACAGTACATGGTTATGTAACTATAACATGTAGGAGTGTGCTACAGCATGCCAGAAATCTTGCATGCCACTGTAGTCACATTTATGCTCTAATATGCATTTCAGGTAATGTTCCCTGGACACTGTGAAGGGAGTAGTGGTCCACACACACTAATTACAAAGGCACTGCCCCTTGTGCACTCCATTTTTCTTGCCACTAACATGCCCATTGGCCAGCCTGCTGCTGTTGCCTGCCATACTGTTGGCTGCCTTATGTTGCCTTGGGGGCCATGGACATTATTTTCTTCCTGTGCATTTGGTTATTGAAGTTATGGGCATGGCACTGCTTTCTTCTCTTTGCCCACAGGGAATTCACAACAACCATATTTATCTGCAGCTGAATGTCACTTCAGCCATGTGCACCAAACAAATGTACCACAGAGAAATCTTTTGCTGCTTAGGCACCTGAACCCACCCATGAAAGACAAGCCAGGTGTGACATTTTCTTTCAGGGCTGCTGAATTTCAAAAGATACAGTTCTTTTACCAAGATATCAGAAAGAGAAATAAATTAAATTCAGGCACTATCCATTGCAGATTGCTCAGAGTGATTCATTACATCTTTTTAACAGACAAAATGAGTTAAGAACATGAACTATCAGACTCAGTTACCACTGTACTGGCTTTGGTTTTGACTCATGTATTATGTAACTATTACCAGTGATGTGATTAAGCAACTGTTTCCCTTCAAAAGTCAGTATCAATCTTTAAAAATGGCTATTTTATCAAAGTAAGTATATAAGTTTAAGTACCAATGTTCAGGTCTGCAGACCATACAGAACCACTGACTGCTTTGTTCTGTTCATTGCTTTCATTACGGGCAAGTTGGGGGGAATTGTGTCTGTATGTGATTTGGTTAAACTCATTGGCTCATTTCTGAGATATAGTGTCATATAGTTTTAAGTAGAGGTTCCAGACTTCATCAGAAAGGGATGTCATGTGGTTAACTATATACAGGAGCTGATGTAAAGATATTAAAGTATATTACTCATATTCTAAAGCAAGTTTATGTAATAAACCTTTGAAGTTGGATATAACCTCCTTCCTATATACAATACTAACTTATGCAGTTTTTCGTGCAAAAAGTGTGTTATTTTTGCATTTTATTTTGTCAATAAGGATGGCCCCTGATTTTTTTTTCAGAGCTGAAAATCGGTGCCATGACATTGTGAAGGACTGAGATCACAATGATCACAATGATTCCCTACCTCACTTAATGTATAGAGTATATTTACATGTTAAATGCATAAATAGGAGTTTCTTACTTCCTGAAACGACAAACTGCCAACTAGTTCTTGCAGGTGGAACACCTCACTTTGAAAATGAATACATGGGATGATGTAGCAGTGAGTCAGCAATGTAAGAAGCTCCTAGGGTAAAATGGTAAATTAAATTAATTGTAAAAGAAAATGCTTTTAACAGTGAAAAATATACTTTAAAGAAACACCATCTTGCTGCCTCATACCTCATTATGTTGCTGTTCTGACATACTTTTAGAATTATCTTTCATTGCATCAGAATAAAAGAGAAGTTTGTGGTATCAGGTTTTGTTTATTGGGTTGCTGATGTTTGAAAGAATATATATTTTTTTATTATGCATTATGAGTACAGCTTCATAGCCACATGTGTTAGTTCTGCAAGGAGTTGCAAGCTTACTCTTTCACCTTTGAGTTTTTTATTAATATATATTGACATTCCATATAATATATTTTTATTTCATAAAACTTCAGAATGTCCATTTTTGTATTAATGCAATAATCTGCATTTGTTTTCAGGATGAATCCACTACAACCACTAATGTTTCTTAACAGGCACATTAACATGTCAGATAACTGAAAACTTAGAATTCTGAAAGCGCTGTATTTCACTATGAGTGGCCTTGCAGTAAAGCCAGAAAAAAGTTCAGAGGACACCATTCCTACATCTCACACTGTGCAAATCGATGTGCACTTTTCCAAAGTAAAGTTTTTTTGTCAGACACTTGTAGTATATGAATACAAACTTATGAGTTTTATATATATATATATATATATATATATATATATATATATATATATATATATATATATGGGTCTACTTCATTTGCCCTAACTTCCGATTGCCTGACTCCAATTTGCCCGACACCAAATGGCTGAAATTTCATTTGACCGACACTTGATTTGACCGACAAGTGTTATTGGCAAGTAAATGGGATATGCCCCCTTCCCCACTGTAGTGCGACCCTGGAGTTAAAGTATATAGCTAGGGGGGGTGTGGGGGGCACAGCCCCCCATTTAATTTCATATTATATTGTTTAGTTTTGCTTTAATATTGCTTAGTAAAACAAAAGTAAGTGGGGAGCTTTGCCCCCCACATCCCCCATCGTGGGGGGCTGTGCCCCCCACACCCCTCCTAACTATATATTCTAACTCCAGGGTTGCATTACAGTGGGGAAGGGTTCATATCCCATTTACTTGCCAATAATACTTGTCAGTCAAATGAAGTGTCTGTCAAATGAATTTTCGTTCAAATGAAATTTCGGTGAAATGGGGTCGGGCAAATGGGTGTCGGGCAATCGGAAGTTAGGGCAAATGAAGTTGATCCATATATATATATAAATATATATATATATATATATATATATATATATATATATATATATATATATATATATATATATATTTATTTATTTTTTTTCAAATTGCGTCTTTGGAAAATAAAATGAAGCAACTAGGTACTTTGGGTAATTTGACATGTCAGAAGCTTTGTATGATGAGCAATATTAAACATTTACACATTCAAAAAGGCAAAACTTTATATTTTTCTTTTAGCAATTTCTAGACCATTCTTGCTAATGCTAGCCAAAATGCTGTTATATCAGTTTCTTTTGAGTTGAGCAAACATGCAGGAATCAGCAAACTAAGAATATTAATTGCAAGCTTCTACATCAGGTACAAGTGAGGATATTTTGCAAACATATGCAGTTTTTGTTCATGGGGCTACAAGGTTTGCAAGGGTATTACCATATCATAATGTGTCTTGATGCAGTGCCAGTAGTCCATTGTCCGAGAAGAGTACCATTAGCTTTAAAGGAAAGGACAAAATGGTGGCTGAAATGAATGGAAAATCGTGACATTACTGTCAAAGAGTTAAATCCATCTGAATGAGTCAATAGTATGATAGCAGCTATGAGCAAGTTATGTATCTTCATAGACACCTTCCAAAGACCTGAATAAAGTAATTCAAAGATAGTTTTGTCTTTTGGTGATAATAAAGCAGACTGTGTCAACAATTCTAAATGTATTAAATGCTTTCTAGGAATTCTTATATGCACCAGATATATTTCAGAGAGTTGTTGTAAGTGTTGTAGAAAGTTTTGGATGGTGCAGTTAATCATGATGATCTGCTTATATGGGTTGAAATTAACTCATTTAATACTGAATACCAGGAGGCTAATTGACACCTTTGCTTCCTGAGATCTTCTAAGCCAGGAAATCACTTGCTTCCTGAGAGTTTTTCTTCAAAATCATCTGCTGAAAAAAACATTCCATTTGATGTATATATCTGATAAATGATGTGAGGTACAAACAATATAAAATATGGTATCTCTTTGGAAGGCAATGGGCTATGCACAGGTGATATTATCAAATGTATATAAACGTTGATTTATCCTGCAGATTTATAAAAGAAAGACTGGATTTTGTTTGCCAAAAATACTAGTGTTATGGCCAAACAAAAATCTGTATCTCTTTAATTGTGCAAGATAGACCAAATATATCAGTGAGGGAATTTTTCATCTGTTAAAAAAGCATTCCAATGATGTAAGCAAGAGGAGATAGCATACTACTGTTTTGTGATATCAACAAATGTATGCAGATGATGCATATAATAATTCCACAATATCATAAAACAATATTAAGCTACAGAACTATTTCAGATAGATGGCAAGTAGCTGTGGAAACATCGTCTGCCTTAATGTTTTATATAAGATGGCACCATCTGTTCTCCTGTAGTTCACACAGCATTTATTAAATGAATGCAGTGAGGAACAGTTAAGTCCTATTCATACCTGCTTTATCAAAAGAGCATTTATATCTCAATGCTTTCACATTCCCCACCTCATTTAATGTCATTTTTACTAACACTCACTGCTTGAATACACCTCATCCAGTGATACAGTATCACACTCTATTTTTGCATTATTAATGTAAACATGGAAAGGTCCTATTTTTTCATAACATTTTTATAAACACTCCCTAATAACTTCAGCTGTTCACATCCCATGCTGACCATTTCACTGCCAGGTTTAGAAAATCATTTCAGCTTGTAGATGTCACCTTGCTGTCTTAGTTCTATGTAGGTGCCTTTATCAGGACTTCAGAAATTAAACTTCAAACAGTGAGGATTATTATTTGTTTCAAGAGTACAGGGAGATCTCCTGTAAACATGAGTATACTCTTGCACAGGAATTACACTTTCCTGATGATTATACTCTTGCAAGAAGCAATAAGGCCAGTATTAAGTTGGTAAAGTTAAGAAAATGACTAAAGCAGTATAATCTTAAACTATACAGGAATAACTGTGATATTTCTATGAGTAGAATAAAGTACTTGGGCCATATTCTGATATCAGTGGGTCTTCAGACAGATAAAGACAAATTAAAATAATAAAGTGAAGGCAGAGAAAGGGAGCTAAAAAAGTTAAATGGGATTTCTAGGATTAGCACATTATTTGATTAAATTCATAACAAAAATAGCTCCCCATTGAAATGTTGGCACATGAAATGCCAAGTGCTGACAACCCCCCCCCCCCCAAAAAAAAAGACAGAAAATGCAGGAGAAAACAAATCTTGAAAAGCATTCTTTTCCTTTCAGCTTATCTTTTGCAGGAGGCCAAGCACCCTGCCCCCCCCCCCAACTTATATATACCAACTCTGAGATCACCATACCTCAAAGAAAAGGGAATATTCCAAGAAATGACCATCTCAGCTTTAGTATAAGTAAATTTATTTTATGTTTATTCAGCACTTCAGCTGTAGTGGGTCCCTACATTTTTAATGGTTACCACCAAAAACATCAGAATTTACTCTAACAAAACGTCTAGAATTTAATGCACATGCAATCCCTTCCCTTCTTCCTTTACTTTTGTAGTTTGCATTATTTTCTTACATTATTGCAATTATTGCCTTATATTCTTATTTTATTGCTATATTTTGCCTTCATTTGCATTCATTTTTATATTATTGTAATTATTGCTTTTCTGTCTTACTTTATTGAAATTTCTACTTTACTTTGCTTCATGGCCCAGGCCATGCCCTTAAAAGGATGTTGACACCAAGTGCACTTGCCCAGTTAACAAATGTGAAAAAATAAATTATTTATAAAATGTAAAACTGGCCATAGGTAAAGAACTTTGAGCTGCTGAAATATCATGTGACTGAAACACCAGTTCTGATGTATTGTGATGTGATAAGGAGACAGAGTAAAAGAATAGAACTTAGGCAAAAATTGGAAATATACAAATTTTGAAGAGAGTTCTATGAATGGTACATTATTGGTGCATATGTACAAGTGAACAACCACAGTGGGGTATAACAAAATAGAGCAACCAAACAACAAAGATTCCACAAAGCTGCACAAATGGAGTATGGACCCAATGTAAAGGATTATATGCTTTCATTCTTTTTAGTAAACAATTTGAACTTTATCAGCATCTAATTACTAATTTACTTCCACCATTTAGAAATGGTTACCTACAGGTTGCATGTACACAAACATCCAATCACCATCCCACCCGGAACACCAAAGTGAAACTGAAGATACAGGAAAAAATGTAAAGTAAAAGTAATTCTCGTAACAACACAAAACCAATCTAAAAAAATATAGTTGCTTTAACTTTACATTTTTTACTGTATACTTTGTGTACCTGTGACCTGCATGTAACCATTTTTAAAATGTGGAAGTAAGTTAGTAATTAGATTCTGATGAAGATATGATTGTTTATTAAAAAGAACAAAAGCGTATAATCTTTTACATTGGGTCCATGACTCCATATGTTCAAGTGAAACGCACAAGATATTGCATTAAAAACACTTCTCGAGCATGATATGACATGGGATTGGTCAATGACACAGGTAAGGGGTTTTGAGAAACTGAAGAAACTTGTGAATATAATATCAACTCTGAAGTATTATGTGGTTTCTGAAGCAAATGTTTTGGAAGTAGATGCTAGTTAGTATGGGCTCGTAGCTATAATTATGCAAGGAAACCAGAAAAGTAGCATATAGCTTAAGAGTGAATGCTGATGCAAAGACTAGATTTACTTAAACTGAAAAAATGTATTCATTTAATTATTTATTTATTAACATTTGATCACCAGGGAAAGTCCAAATGGGTAGGAACACATTTTCAGTGGAGACCCGGGGAGAAGAAAATCAAAGTATTACAAAACATTTTAAGAACAATAATTTTACAGTCTTCAAAAATTAAAACACAAATGTCAACAGTTTAAATAATTATACCAAATTAGATATAATATGAAAACATTGGTTTAATATAAATAGAAATCATTGTTATATGAAGTGTCTCTATTCTTAACTATTGCTTTTATATAGAGAGAAAAAGTTTAGCCAGTTTATAGAGAATTAAAGGTAAGTTAGTACAATACAAACACAGATTGCATTATGATGTGAGAGAAAGCAGGCTTATGGTATATTTAGAGAAAGCCATGGGAGAGAAATTGCTAGAAGTAAGGAAGTGAGAGAAGTTAGAGTAAGGAAGTGTAAGGTATGAATAGGTACTTGTTCATGTTTAGGGATGTATAGTTGATCTTAGTGTTGAGCAAGCACAGAGCACAGCTTTTGGGAAGGAAGTGTTTCAGAATGGTTTTCAAGGATGGGAGGGAGTGAGGGTATTAACTTGATGGATACCGGTTAGGAGTTCCAAGCCTTAGCAACATGGTACAATTATAGATAATGCCCAGAAGATTTCATAGGTTTGTGGACAGATAGGAGTTTTTGATCACACTGGATCATAATGACTGACTGAGAACATAGTTGTGTAGGATGTTATTTCATGCCAGACTAGCAAATGGACGCTGAATAATTTCATAGACGATCAGAACCTGTGCATATTTTAGTTGCTCAAACCAATTTAGGCAAATTTGGCAAATGTATTATAGCATTGCCCGTGTTGTCATTTTTGTGATGCCTGAAGGTTAGTAAGGACAGGAGCACCATAAAGATGTGTGGGGAGGAGATAAGTAGTGGCAAGTGTAGTTTTAGTTATGTTGGTGAGAAAGCTTTTGACTCTGTAAAGCATCCCTAATTTTTGATGATTTTTTGTAAATCAATTTTTATATGCAAGTTAGATTCAAGATTATCATCTACTATCATCCCTAATAATTTGCTATGAGAAGTGACTTCAATGGTTGTATTATCAAGGGAAAGGACTTTAATTTTTTTTCATTAGAGAGGGATTTGGGGGAAAAAGCAGCATGTTTTTTTTTTTTTTTTAGGGTTGAGCATGAGCTATGAGCTATGAAGTCATGCTTCAGTGGCTGCTAAAGCTTCTTGAGCAATTTTGTGGAGGTGCAATAAGTTATCAGATGTGCAAATGAGTATGTTGTCATCTGCGTACTGTATTAGGGAGACCTGTATTGTGTGGAGGGTGTTGGAGAGAATGTTAAAGAGGAGGGTATCAAGGATGGAGTCTTGTGGTACACTGGTGGTGACTGGTAGTTATGGAGATGGTGGAGTGCCATTACTGACTGATACCTACCAGACAGGTAGCTTTTAAACCATAGAAAGGTGGGCTGAAAGAGACATAATGAGCATATTTGAAGTAGAAGTTTGCTGTGACAAACTATGTCAAAGGCTGTAGACAAGTTTAGAAATAAGAAGGAGATTAGTTAACCATCATCTCTAGCTTTATCAGCAGTATCTATATAGGTTAAAAGTATTATTTTACTACTATGCGAAGGAGAGAATTCATTATGTGTGGGAGATAAGAGTTGATAGTTTAACAATTGTTTTGAATACATTTTTCAAGTATTTTGGAGAGGAGGAATAAGATTACTATAGGTCTGCAGGTAGACTGTTAGATCTGTTAGATTTCCTCCTTTATGTAGACAGATGATGTGTGACTTTTATCATGAGATAGAATGTGGGATTCCTGGACTGAGCAATTTATATGTAAGGCCCACAGTATTCCGCGGGCTGCGGAATTTCGAGCCGAGCCACGAAAGTTGTCCTAAATTGTGGAATTTTCACTTTTACATGGGAAATTGAATGAACTTGCGAAACAGACTAGCAACAGACAGCTGTCAGTGGGCAGTGCATAGGAGAGAAGTAAACCAGTTCCTAGTCACTCAGTTTGTAGTTGTGCTGACATTGGCGTACTGTAGTTTATATTCAGTGTACTAAGTGTTACTTCAGTAAAAATGAATAAGCATTCAAAAAGTGCAAAGCATGTGACACCTGCTAGTTGCGTTTCTGAATTTGGATCATGAGTTTTTGCAGCGGAAGGTGGACTACTAATGTGCAAAATGTGCAACATAACTGTCGATCACGTTCGGAGACAGGCAATCACTTGACAACTTGCAGTCAACGTGTCATTTTGAATGTGCAGCCAAATGCAAATCTGACTGCAATCTGGGAATCACTCCTAAACAGCAAACTACAATCGATGGATGCACTGGATGGACGGACCTGCTGTTCGGTTTTCTACAACAACTCAGCCAACTGACTCACTGATTGTCTGATTGATGATAATAAATAATTAATAACTAAGTTTTTGTTTTCATTAGAATATTTTTTTGTGATGTTGCAGGCCTACATTATAACATTTGTTTAATAATCATTTTTCATTTCATTTCATTTTCATTCCTAACTATTAGTATCACATTCTCTTAACTGTGTTTATAATAAATAATAAGTTAATAACAGATGAAAGGAAATATAGGCCTACTCCTGAGGTGGTAACTTTGCTTAAAAATAACACAATGATTGACAACTGTAAATGTCACGGAACTTTGTTTATTTTGCCATGGTGAGCCGTGGAATTTTACAAATGACTCCGCGGAATTTGACAAAATTTTCCGCGGAAAACTGTGGGCCCTATTTATATGGATGGAGACAGGGTTGACAATGCTATTGGCTGCTGTTTTAAGGTACTCACTTGGAAGATCATTAGATGAAGTAGAACATGGTTTTAGTTTGTTTAAGTACAGTTTTATATAGGATAGGTACAGGTTTGAAAGTGAATGCAGATATGGTGAAAAGTGGCTGTTGGGCAGGGTTAGGTTTAGATGTAGGGGAATTCTGATTAGAGATGATATACTATCTATGAAGTAAGAGTTCAATTGTGGTTTTGATTAATGAATTACTGGAAGAGGGCTTAGTGTTGAATTATGGCTGGGATGCAAGATTTTTTAATGACTGTTCAGATTTTTTAAGGTCGTGTTTACTATTATTCTGAATGTTATTAAAGTATAGCTTTTTATCTTCATTTATTTTCTTAGTACAATTGCAAAGCATTTTGAAGTTTAAGATATTGTTGTGTTTTATATTTTTACTATTCTTTCTATGCTTTTTCTCTATCCTGCATTAACATTCTATGCTTTTGGATAGCTAAATTGCATTATTTGTTTTTATTCTGTTCGTTCCTTCTAGGAGGTGCAAGGCTATATAGGATATTTAGGAAAATTGTACTGAATTAATTTACAGCCTTACCAATAAAAAAATAAAGGAATGTCCATAGCCAGTAGTTACACCATAAGCTTCACACAGCAGGCAAATCCTGGTAGTTGAGTGCTGTAAAATCTTTCCATAACAAAACTTCCAGTCACCACCACAGCAAATACGATGTTATACAATTGTATGTTAAGACACCAGCACGGCAAATACGATATTTAATATCACCTTCAACGCCAAGCTTAATAGCAATAAAGGAGTTTAGTTCTACAAATCCGCTCTCTTTTTTTGTTTTCACTAGTTTTGTTTTTTTGTCAGTACGTTAATAGCAATGTAGCCAGATACCAGCACGGCAAATGCAATATTTAGTATCACATACAACCCCAAACGTAGTATAGCCAAGTATCACCATGATAATATGATGCCTTTAAAAACTTTATTTCACCATAAAAATTAAACAGAAGCTTCTTGTAAGCACTTTCGGGTTACAACCAACCCTTCATCAGACAAACAGTTATCCCTCAAAGTACCAACATTTAAATATCCAAAGTTGGCACCAAAAATCCATCTTAAAGAGATATTAACAAAAAAATGTCAATACACTAAAAAAGCTTACGGAAATCATCTCATGTTAAAAACATTATATATTTGTAAGTATTAGAAATAATATATAAATAAATCAACTGATTACACATTATAAATAAATCTAGAAACTAATATAAATAGAGGCATTCATAAATAAATTCATAATATAACAGAATATGCATTAGTTATTAAATTATGCCCGATTATATTATATGTATTTATATACTAAACACAGTCTTTATTCATTATTATCATTTAATAAATACCTATATAAATATCAAAATCAAATATTTTGTCTAAAATTATGAAATCAAAACTATATATTAACATTGTTTGAGAGGGGAATGACATGACATATGAATGTCATGCTCAGCTGAGATGACAGTTCACAAGGGCACTATGTACATTGCGGGATATATGCAGAGTGTGCTTTCTGTCAATATAGCATGTTGGTAAATAGTGATACCTGAGATGTCACAATCTTCTTTTGCAAGAATTGAACCCATCCCATCATTGTTAACATTGAACTGTGAACTAACTGGGTACACCACACAAATAGACTTAACACATGTATATACACCATAGAAATAGATCTAGCAGATGGATGAGGAGGGTCATCCTTGAAGGGAATTATGCACTTCCGTATTCTAATGGTTATGTATCTCATACATTGATGTGTGTGGTGTTACAAATGTGGGAGCAGAGTGTGACATATGTAATACCCTTGCATAAGGCACTCCAGTCTGACACAGTTATTGTACAGACAGATAAGAACAGATGCAAACACCACACAATGATGTTATGTATTCCCCAGAGCTGTGTATTGTTGGCATGTGCTACAGAGGGTACTAATGGGTATTGTCAGAAACAAATGAAATGAATGTGTTAATTAAGAAAAGTATCCCTGATAATGAATGTCATGTCAGTACGTCAGATGGATGGCAATTGAGTATGCTCACGTGCACACAACTGTGATCAGTCCTATATCAATATTCCATGGTCAAGGAAGGTTTCTCTGTATGTCTGTCTGTACACATGCCAATCAAGAACTGGAGCTCACTCGTGTACACCACTGGACTCATCACATGTGCCAAAGTAGCATTCTCACCATGACACTGGCAGAATAAATGTCTACTGCCATGAAATCCAAATCAATGTTCACATGTGTTTGTGCACTATATCAAGGGACATGACTGATATGATATAATGGTACTTTTGTGGCATTAGTTCACAGAACATTAAACCTTATGCTAGAATTTAACATCAAGCTATACAGCCCCTTCCGATAACAATATGATCATTAATCAGATTCGCCACAGTGGGAATGTTATCCCAGCTGTTGAAGTCCACTTATGGGATGTCATTCAATCAGATGTACTAGATTTTCCCATAACTGTTATCATGTAAAATTAATGAAGCGGGCCTCTGCCACTGTATACGTACAAAGTATAATTGGGGGGATGTCTTTCTTGCAGAACAGATAAGGACACAAATGCTTACAGTCACTCAATGCAAGTTTGGAGCACTTGCCTAAACATTGAGAAAATCAGTACCATAGTATGTTCAATGGATGTGCTGTAGTATTATTGCATCGTCAATTGCCATATGTGTGGAGGATGTGCCGTAGTATTACTGCATCATCAATTGCCATATGTGTGGTTATGTGAAAACATTACATCATGTGTATAAATCAGGGAATATGTGTGTGCCCCTATAATAACTCAGAATGAATCTTGCTGTATGTCAGACATTTCCTGATGTTAGGTATACCCAAACACACCTGTAGTCTCCTGCTGTTGTCACTGTGATAGTAGAAAAACAATTATGTCCAGTGTGGATGTAATCCTGTATTGGAAAGTATTCCTTACTTAGGTAACAACATACATTACATTTTCTCATTTCCTCATCCCTGAAGAGGTGTTTCACTACAACTGTGGTGGAATGACAATCTAGTCAAATGACAGCATCGGTCTTCAATGCAGCCTTTCCAAAGGAACTGTATAAGCAACACTTGTAACAGGAAACAAAACCTACACATGAATATAGCACATCTGGGTGACAACCCTTTTAACAACATGTACAATGACCATAAGCAGTGATGTCAGGATTTGAGCACTATGGCTAACATCATAGTCTTATGAAGATTTGCTGAAACACAAGCGCAACTACAGATTTATTTGATGTCTGTGACACTGCACATTTCAATGGGTGGCATCACCATTGTGAATTACATTCATGTTTCCACTAAAAAGTGATTGTTTAGCACAAGCACACTGTAGAGATATACTTCATATATGTATGTGCAGCATGTTCTGCACAGTTAGAGGAAGACACACAATCACGAATGACAGTAATTTCTTTATTCAAACTCCTTATCAATCATCTGACAGAATCTACACACAAGTATATTATATTCGTGCACCACAGGAGAAGTCTGATTTCATGTGAGCCACACAGCATCTTTGAAAGGATGACATCAGCTGTGTCATGAAAAGGAGATGTGTGTGCAAAAAATGACTCCTACAGCCATGTGGAATTCTAAATGTTGTTAATTCTAAGAGCTGTAATATACTCATGCATCCATGTATGTACACACATACACACACACACACACACACACACACACACACACACACACACACACACGCACACATGCACACACACACACACACACACACACACACACACACACACACACACACACACACACACACAATATCAGGAGATGCTTATTGCTATATTAAAACTCCCTACCTATCAACTGACACACACACACACACACACACACACAAAAAAAAATCAGTAGATGCTTATTGCTGTATTAAAACTCCCTACCTATCAACTGACACAATCTATACACAAGTATATTATATGCATGGGCCACAGGAAAATTTTGACTTTAGTGATGTGAAAATGCAGTATTGAAATGCTGACCTCATCAGTGTGTGTTGCAGACAGTATGCATTTGTGGACATAGTGAAAAGTGAATGTGGGATTGGTCTGACCATGCAAATGTTTCTCATGACTGGGAGTCACATGAACACAGCTGTTGAATTAAACCTTCAGTGATGCAATGGCCTCACCATCATACACATAAATTGATTGCTGTGGGAGTAGAACTCCATATCTATCCAGCTATGCAATCTACAATACACACTATATAATGCAAGTGACACTGCAGAAGTTTGAATTCAATAGTGTGAGAGTGCACTTTACAGAGGATGATATTAGAGATGTGATGCTGAGAAGATGATGTTTGGAGAAGGGTCTGACATTGATGTGTACTCACCCTGCAGTGTAAAATGTACTCCAACTTATATTTTACTGAGGCCAGCAGTTGTTGTTGTCATATATAGACAACTCCATACACACACACAAGTTGACTGCCATGAGAGTAGAAATCCCTACCTATCTAGAGGACACAGCACTTAATGCAAGCATAATTGCAGAAGTCTTACTTTTATAGTGCAGAATACACTTTCCAAAGGATGACATCATTGTGGTGTTGCAGAGAAGATGATGCTAGGATTGAAATTGATGTGTACTAGTGTAAAAAAATTATTCCTGGTTACTCTTTTACTGAGACCAGCAGTAGCTACTGTCATACTTGCATAACTCCATAGATGCACAAGTTAATTTCCATAAGATTAGAACCCCCTACTTATCTAGCAATGCAATCTAGAGCACACAATACTTAAAGCAAACTCCACTGCAGAAATCCGACTTTAATGCTGTGTGAGTGCACTTTATAGAGGATGACATTAGCATTGTGTTGCAGAAAAAGATTATATTAGAAGAAGGATCCAACACTGATGTGGACTTACCCTGAAGTCTAAAGTTAATTCCCAACTACTGGTTTAATGAGGCTATCAGTACTTAAGATCATATGTACTCAACTCCATACACACAGACAAAAACATGGAAGCTGACTTCTGAGAGATTAGAACCCCCTACCTATGTAGCTACACAATCTAGTGGACACAGTACTTAATGCAAATGCCACTGCAGATGTCTAACTTTTACACTGTGACTGTGCAATGTAGATAGTACTAGCTTTCTAGTCTGTGTCAGAGAAGATATTATGATGTTGAATGTTTTGTGCAAGTCCATATTTGTTGATATGATGGACTAATTGCAATCTTATGATCAATAATACATACATACTTACTGCTGACTTAAGTCAGCTATGGTGTCATTGATGTATACTGCAGAACTGAGAGTCACATATACCAACCTTTCTTGTGTATATGAGACAAACACACTTCTGAAACACAGGATGGACAATGAATCATTCATGGATCATCAGGTTATGATGATGGTATTTAAACCTTAATGAATGGTAGCAATATTAGCTCATACATGGGCAATGTGGACTATCAATAGCAAGCAATATTTAATGCTGCAATGCAGGAGTGAGAAAATGATTATATCTGCTTCAAGGATGTATGTGGTTGTATATCATTTGAGTATGTATTCCAGTGCAGACCAAACTGTCCAGAATGAAGTGCACAGTTAACAACACACTTCACTCAAATTCACATAAGTACATTAAGCTTAAGCAACTTCCATGTAATGAAGTATTATAATCCAGTAGTAATACTTATTTATGTTCCAAATCTTTCCCTGAAGTGCCATGCTGAGAAATGTAATTGTGCAGATGTTTTCAAAGTGTTAGCACATGCACAGTTCTACTTTGATGTGTTGAAATGGGACTGTGAAGTGCCAGTGTGTAGTGGTGTTCAGTGGTGCTCACATGTTGTATTATACCTTTCCATGTTAGCTCCAAAGCTCAATTCAAAAATTAGGTGTTTTGCTTCCTTTCCTTATTTGTGTGACTTTAGGCTGTGAGTGAACAGTTATCTATCAGAAACAGCAGCCAGTCAGTCCTGAGCAAGGTGCCTCTTCAGAACAAAATTCAAGACAGCAAAACAACAACAGAGGAGACTTACCACAACTACTTTTTAAAACAGTTTAATCCAAAACGAAAAATGTATACAGGATCCAACAGTGAGCGCTTTCACGTTCCATCAAACATTTCATCAGACTTCCAAAGTATAACTGTTCATATCACCCAAACCCTTATATAACTTTTTTAAAAAATTCATTCATCCAATCACTTAATAAATGTCATTATGACATAAAAATAATTAATCCTTTTAAAAATGCATACATCTATTTCTAAAACTTGTTTCAAAATAACATGCAAAAACACAATATTAATTACTTCGCTCACATCAATACGATCAGAAAACATTTGCAAACATATACAAACGTATATGACATTTACATAAATACATTAAATAATTACATATAAAAAATGTCATCTCACGTTTCTAGAAATATGAATGCATATACATATACTTTCGCGAATTTATATTAATGTTAACTATTTAGTATTATAACTATGCATTTCAGCAAATCTTTTCTAATGTACATATGGACGCTTCACTAAAAAGGTTTGAGTGACACCTTGTCTTTCAAACCATGGGCTCTATGCACTTGCAGCCTCATTATCCATTTATTTTCTATTTCTTCTGTATAAACCTTAATGTCACCTAGTCTACCTGTTTTTATAACTAATTCTAAGACTCTAAATTTAAATTTATGTGTAGTCCCATATTCCAAGACATGCCTAGCCAAAGCATTCCCCTCATCTTCTTTGTTGATGGCATATACATGCTCCCTAACATGTTCCCTAAGTGTCCTATTTCTCTTTCTTACATAGAAGGACCTACATGTTTGACATTGAGCTAAATATATAAGATCTCTAGATCTGCAGTCAGCATAGTAATGGAAAAAGTACTGTCCTCCTGTATCAGGATGTATAAATTTATTTTCATTGACCATATATATGCACTGATTGCAATTCCTACATGAAAATGTTCCTTTTCTGTGTATATGTGGTCCTTCTCCCACATTTTCTTCATAGCAGAGCAACCTTTTCAAAGACTTCATATTCTTGTATGGAAAATTAGGTTCAGTTCCCACTAATTCAGTTATCTCATCATTCACCATTAACAATCCCCAGTTTTTATTTATTATTTCCTTAATTTTTAAATTCCTATTTGTGAATGGAATTATTATTCTATTTTTCTTAGCACTTTGTTCTACTCTATGCAACTCATTATTATTTCCACTATTTGTCCTTGTTCTATGAAAACGTGGTTTATCTTTACCTTCCCTATATGAAGTACTTTCTTTAAATATACCATCTATTTTTTTCTTAGAATATCCCCTTTCCATAAAGGTGTCTGTTAATGCCTTTTGTTGATTTTGATAACTATCATCTTGACTAGTTAACCTAGACACCCTCAATGCTTGGCTTTCAACAATATTTTGATATATATGCCCTGGGTGCATACTGCTATGATGTAGCAAATTGTTTCTCCAACAGGGTTTCCTATACATGTCTGTTCTCACAACACTATCCTCCCTAATTAACTTTACATCCAAAAATTCTATCTGTCGTGATGAGCTCTTACATTCATATCTTAAAAAAATCTGTTGTCCCATTTATATAGGTGACAAAATCCTCTAACTGTTGTTTAGAGCCACTCCAAATCAGAAAAATGTCATCTACAAAACGCCATAGTATCTAATGTATCTATTTGACAGTGCATCACCCATGACATAAGTAGCTTCCCAGTATGCCAATACTAAATTTGCATATGAATTTGCGCAAGGAGTCCCCATGTCGACCCCTTTCTTTTGCAAATAGTATTTGTTGTCATACATAAATACATTATTACTCAATACTATATCTAGTAATAGCATACACCTCATAATGTGGTCCCTAGATACCCCTTTATCAATTAACATCAGTTTCACATATTCCATTCCTACTGTATTCGGTATTGATGTAAACAGGGATACCACATCTAAAGTTACAAATAGATCACTATTAGCATCTTCTGTTGAAAAAACATAACTTGCATAACTCTCTAGAAATTGTTTTGTGTCCTTTATTACTGATTGTATATTATCAACTATTGGTCTGAATTGTTTTTCTAAATAGATCGATAAAGGCTCTGTGAGCCAACCATTACCTGAGACAATAGGTATCATCGGAGGATCCATCAAAACTTTATGTATTTTTGGTAGCCCTCTGAAAACAGGAATTACAGGTCTTTCTACTAAAAAAAATGTATATAAATCATTATCTATCACATTGCACAAAAGCAAGTCATATAATTCAGCTTGTACATTTTTAATAGTCTTATCTAGCAACACTCCATTTAGATTTTGGTATGTTTCTCTATCATCTAATATTTCATTCATCTTACTAGTATACATATCATGATTTAAAGCAACTATCGCCCCACCCTTGTCAGCCTGCCTAATGACAATCTGCAGTCTTTTAATGGCTTCATTCTCTTCACGACTTAAATTGTAAAAATCTGGTTTATTATGACTTAAAGAAAATTGTATCAAATGCCTCTCACAGGCCTTTTCAAATGCTTCAAGCATTGGGTGCATTTGTGGTATAAAGACAGAAGGCTTCTTAAAAATATTCACATTTTCACATCTAGCATCATTCCCAAACAACATTTTCAAAGCTATATTTCTTGTAAACATTTTACTATCAATCATACTATCAGTTACATCAGTATTTCTTGAAGGAATAAAAGAAAGACCCTTATTTAACAAGGATCTTTCATTTTCAGTCAAATCATAACTGGAAATGTTAACTATTAAGTCCGTTGTATCGGTCGAAGTATTTTCTTTTGAAATTCGTGCCTCTCTTCCGAATTCTTCCTTTTCTTCATCCTGTTCTGAGACGACCAATTTGGTCGTTCTACTTGTCATATCGGTAATGGAAAAGGACAAAAAACAGTCACTTCTCCTGGATTATTGCTTATTAATACAGATGAGGTACCCAATGATTGTCCTGCTTCCTTGACTTTTCTCCTAACATCCATCGTCTTTGGTATAGCTGATTTCTCAGAGTGTGAAATTCCTTCCTCCATTTGTATTCGTACCGCCCCTGCATTCATGGCCAAACCCTCCTGTTCTCCTCCCACTTCTACTAGAGGTGGATATACTGATGTCATCATGTTGGGCATGGTATCGTCCGTTAGTCTGTGTCAGAGAAGATATTGTGATGTTGAATGTTTTGTGTAAGTCCATATTTGTTGATATGATGGACTAATTGCAATCTTATGATCAATAATACATACATACTTACTGCTGACTTAAGTCAGCTATGGTGTCATTGATGTATACTGCAGAACTGAGAGTCACATATACCAACCTTTCTTGTGTATATGAGACACACACACTTGTAAAACACAGGATGGACAATGAATCATTCATGGATCATCAGGTTATGATAATGGTATTTAAACCTTAATGAATGGTAGCAATATTAGCTCATACATGGGCAATGTGGACTATCAATAACAAGCAATATTTAATGCTGCAATGCAGTAGAGAGAAAAATGATTATATCTGCTTCAAGGATGTATGTGGTTGTATATCATTTGAGTATGTATTCCAGTGCAGACCAAACTGTCCAGAATGAAGTGCACAGTTAACAACACACTTCACTCAAATTCACATAAGTACATTAAGCAACTTCCAAGTAATGAAGTATTATAATCCAGTGGTAATACTTAGTTATGTTCCAAATCTCCTCCTAAAGTGCCATGCTGAGAAATGTAATTGTGCAGATGTTTGCAAAGTGTTAGCACATGCATAGTTCTATTTTGATTTGTTGAAATGGGACTGTGAAGTGCCAGCGTTTAGTGGTGTTCAGTGGTGCTCCACATGTTGTTTTATACCTTTCCATGTTAGCTGCAAAGCTCAATTCAAAAATGAGGTGTTTTGCTTCACTTCCTTATTTGTGTGACTTTAGGCTGTGAGTGAACAGTGTTGTCTGCTGAAGGAACGCCCAAACAGGCGTAGCAGTAATGCATGTCTGTCAGCACTCTGGACAGTACTTAGTAGAGAAAATCCAGCTCTCACCCTAGCTTGCTATATGGCAGCACAAGGTGAAAACTCTATGAACAAAATTAAAAAGCAGAGTTTGAATCCAGCAAGCAGAGCATTTTATACAGTGTGTCAGAATGTGATTATTATAGTAACTTTTTATTATCACTTCAAGTATACCTAGGAATGACTATTTTAAATATGTTGCCTGGCTAAATTGTGGAGTAATTATAATGGATTCTGCCAATGAAAGATGTAGCTTTTATTTTTCTGCAAAGTAATGGAGGTCTGATAATGCCAAAACATGACATGTACATCCATCAGACTAATGAATACTCAACAGTACAAAGGGAGGAGAGAGAGAAGGGGTGAAGACAGAGACAGATGTACAGACTCCTATGAAAGGGTGGGGTCATTAATGCAAATCTTTATGGTGTGTCCTCAGTAGTCATCTGTCATGTCTGTATTTGTAACTCATGGCTCTGGGGATCAAGAAGCTGTAGGAGAGGCAAACCTTGATGTAGACATGAGTAGATTGAGGGTGTTTACTAAATCTTCCTTATGGGCATGGATGCGTTAGCAAATGTTTTACTTGATAACAAGTAAGATATGTGTCATTAGGCATATCATAGAAGTACAACATCACATTAAGAAATAATGTGACTTCCATCTGAAATCAAACCCTTGATGCTATGGTGAAAAGTGAATCTTCAGACAACTGATTTATGACAACAGTCCACAGAGGATGTTGCACTTGACTGCATCCAATAGTCAACAACTGTTACACTAATGGTAGCCAATGATTTCCTGTAGTCGGCCTTTACTCTGTATTCCAGTAGTGCAGCATGTTTAGGCACCTTTGCATGAGGATAACCAGACTACTGTGTGGGATGGCAACAACTGACCAGGTTTTGCAATAGGACATGAACAGACAATCACCGTCAGTTGTCATTTATGCGTGATGCCAACGTCCATGAAAATGCTGAGGGAAATTAAGTGAAGCCTTTCTTATGGGGCATTTCAAGTAATGTGTGTTGTGTGTGATTCTATTTTTTGGCCAGATTAATTGTGTGAAAATGGGGTAGACAGGAAAGTGGTGAAATGGGGGTGTAGGACATAGAGAAGGGCAAAGGAGAAAGAACAGAGGAATTTTTGGAAGGTAGTGGGAGAAAACCATAGTTATACATTTCTTCACAACACAAATGTAGAAGTGTAGCCACAATTTTCTGAATTTGGACTGTCACCACACCAAGGGTAGGTGACAACAACAGAATAATGTTGTACAGGCAATTGTACCAAATCACATATGCCAAGACGACACATAGGTGAACTGGAGAGCTATGTATGGGTCATTATTTTTTGAGGGACAGATGCATGTTTTTTACTTCTTTTTTTTCTTTCAAGGAAAGAGGAATTTTGGGGAAGGGGCTTAGGAATGTGAGAGCCAAGTAAGAATGTTAGGTGAGGGAGCAGGCAAAGATATGCTGGACAAACAATACAGACAAGGATGGTGATGGACATAAAAGGTTGAGGGATACCATGATTGGTGAATGGGGATAGGTAGGAGACATCAGAGTCATACCCATGTCAAGTCTGCAAACTGTAAGAATCTAGTCCTCACCCTCAGAACTGTCATCACTATCTTCTGTCTCAGCTTCCAATGTTAGTGCTCAACATGGCATCGTCTTGACAATGTGACAAAGCACACTTTTTACATGTCCAATTTGAACACCGAGGCCTCTTTCCTTTATACCTTCCACCAACCCTGTCAGCTCTTGGCAGATGAAAAAATCACCATGCCCACCAATACTATTCTAGGAGGGTAACAGTACACCTGCTTCTGGGGCAGAGCTAACAGATGCAGATGGGGCAGGTAGGGCAGGAGTTGTGGAGGCAGCACTGACAGCTTGGGACCCTAAAACACTTACTGTTGGTACTGCAATCTGTGGAAGGATGGCTGGCTGATCCCCAGTGGTCGGTCTACCTCTTTGTGCAGCATGCCAGTTTTTGTAAGCAGAAATTTATGACAACAGAATATTTTAAGTCATATAAAATAACCCCCCCCAATAAAACTGAGATGGGTGGGTTGAGACAAAAAGAGAATGAGAATTACATCTATGACCTTTCACATGACTGCATAATTTCAGAAGATGAACAGCTATGATTGTCTAATCTATACATCATTGCCACATCCAGGTGTGATGAGAAGGTCTTAATCTGTTATACCATTAATCAGATGCACTGTAATGATATCCTTAATACAACTATTTATTACAGTATTGCCATATTGCATACAATTACAATAGTTATTATGCTTACAGAAAGACAAGATGCATATGTACCCAAGTGATATCTGAGGTGAGTGAACCTCTTTTGGTGCACCTCACAGTTCACTGTAATGTCTTCAACAGCAGTAAAACACAGAAGAATAGAAAAGGAGACATGAAAACATTTTGAATAGCAGTTTTGGCTGGGTACTGTACTCTATGTAATTTAATGCAGATGGATCAGTATACTTACACAACTGAAGGATGTTATCAGTTCTAAACTCATCCTCCCATCGGCTAAGGAGATCCTTCTTGTCATAGGAAAAATAAACTTTAAAAATGATCAATACATGGTAGGTTCAGGTTAAGGCACTTTAATCTTGCAGCAAGGAGACAAAAACGTGCTAATACAGAGTTGGTCTAACTAGAATCAGGAAGTACAGACATTTTTATACATTTTCTAATAAGACATTGCCTACCAAAATGATGTAACAGATCACAAGTTTTAACATCATCATTACATAGCAGCTGTTTATCCATGCTTTTCTGCTTGAATTATCAATTTTATGAAAAACTTCCTAAGAAAAACAATGTGGCCTTGGTGACCACCGGTTAGATACAACTTCCCACTATGTTATGTTACTATTCAAGGTACTATAGCTAATTCGAGCACAAAGCAAGTACAGATTCTTCAAGCAGTCTTTTGTTTCATGTATCTTTTCTTTTCCACAGCTGTGCATGTTCTCATAAGACAAACAGAGCTGATTGTTTATATTCAATCATGTTAAAGAAACCAGTATTGTTCTATTCATACACTATTCATACTTTTTCCTGACCGAGCAGATAATTACCTGCTTCTCAGTACATTTCCAAAAGGCATAAACATGAATTTTGCTGTGCTAGCAAATACTAGGTCAGGGTGCATCTTGCAGTTTCAGAAAGCATACTGTGGTTTGAAAAATCCTCTTATAATTTCATACAGAATTAAGCTTGTACATAAAATAGAATGAAAACGTGTTAACCCTTTTAGCTCCTAATAAGCATTAGACATATATAAAAATGAATATTTTTCTGACATTTCCCCCATGTTAATACTTTTTATTCTATATTCAAAAGCATAAACAGTTTGCTTCTTCTCATAACCTCTTCCATTCTGGATTTGCAGTTAAGAGAGTCATTTAGTTTAGACTTATGAAAACATTTCAGTTTTCAACAACTCTTCAATTTCAATACTTTGATACAAAGTCTCAGAAACTGATATGTCTATAAAATCTTTGATTAACTTTTTCATGCAGTCAATACCACAACAAATGCATGCTCCTAATAGGAGTAACCCCACACAAATGGCAATCAGGATGTTCATTAGGATGAAACCCCACTCCCCAAACAAATTCTAGAAAAAGTCCGTCAGAGGGTTTGGGCCTGGTTTGGTCATGGTCGACACTTGCTGGATCACCTCAAGATGGTCGTTTATCTTGTGCTGGTTGTCAGGAATATGTGAACAGCATTCTTCTTTGATTAAAGCACATGTACCACCTCTCGCCGCTAGGGTGAAGTCAAGAGCCATGCGGTTTTGAAGCATCACAGTTCTCATAGCATTTAGTTCATCAGTCACTAATTCGAGAGCAGAAAAAGTTGCATTGCTCATAACTTTGAGAAGTTTGGACAGTTTTCTCAACTCCCAAATCGATTTCACTGCACCATATGCAGGGGCTATGCCTGCCCATGATATAATAGTGTCACTCAAGTCCATATGTCTCAGTTTATCTTTGTTTTTCATGGAGTTATGGTTTCTCCACCCTGCTTCAATTCGTCCCACTGGATTCTTGGGTCTCTTGATTGGACTTCTAGGTTTACTGCTGACCTCTCTGATGTTTCAAATTTTTCCCTGAGGCAAGGCTGCAGTGTGTCGTATGGCCGGAACCAGGTAACCCAAAAAACAACTGCCGGACCAATTCTCAGGTAGCCATTTGTATGCTTTTTTCCCACAAACAAAATAACAATTCTCTACTTTAGTATTGATATATGCTCGCCCTGCATGAAACATTTTCTTGTCAATAATAGAAAGTTGCTTAAAAAGAACAGGATTATGTTGTATTTCACTAACAGTCTTTTTCATTTTCTCAAGATATGAGTCATAGTTTGCATCACAGATAGTTTCTGCCTTATTAGCCTTAATATAACATTTATAAGAAACAGTCACATTGCAATTGCTCCAACCCACCTGAATAGTGTCATTTTTATAAAAACATACAATCCCTTTTTGTGTAACAGGTAGGTACAATGCTATTTTGTCTTGTGATTTCACAGGTGTAGTATCAAAAATCAAGTTTTCCCAGGTCTCATTGACCCCTAGAGAGACAGCAGTCATTAATAATCCCCCGTATGCTGTTGGTATAGCCGTGCAAATCCAGCAGTTTGAAACATTAAAAGTCTCAGCATACACATATTTAATTGCTTGGTAAGTGTTAAAGTTTGGATGCCAGTCTACGAGTAATGCATCACGTTTGTTCAGTTCAATTTGTGTGGCTGAAAAAAATCATTATTATCAGTATAGCCAACAGGATGATCATGCAATTTTTCTGAGGTTGTTCTGCATCCCTATTTACTCTATACCTAGTCATTTTGTTCTCGTGGTATAACAGTAACAAGGTTTTTGTCCAGTTCAAAGTTCTTAACCAATTTACAGTTTGTCAGATGAATCCAGGATGCTCGCTCTGCAATCTTGACTGCAGTGGGTGTTGACAGTAGCACTTGGTATGATCCTTCCCACTTTGGAGAACTCCAATTTCTTTTCTTCACGACCTTCACCCAGACCCACGTGTCTGGGGCTACTGCTGCTTCCGATGGTCTGGCTTGTTTTTTATCTGAAACAGAATTTAACTGCAGAAGTTTGTTATTCAAGAATCGCCTCATATACTCTGCAAGTGAACTGTCAGCCTCCTGGCTGCAGGCATGAGAGGTTTCCACTGAGGTGTATAATATGCCCTCCCAAACAGTATTTCAAAAGGAGTTAATCCTTTTACATTTGGAACAGTTCTCATACTCAACAGTGCCAGAGGCAGACAGTGCACCCAGTTCTTTTGTGTCTCACTAATCAATTTCCTAAGCTTATTTTTCAGAACTCCATTATGCCTCTCTACTAATCCTGCAGATTGGGGGTGGTATGCACAATGGTATTTCAAAGAAATTCCAAAATAATGGCTCAATTGTTGTATGGTTTGATTTGCAAAGTGTGTGCCATTGTCACTACAGATCTTTTTCGGTATGCCAAATCTAGGAATAATTTCTTTAACGAGGATTTTTGCAACAGTAGCTGCATTTGGATTTTTAGTCGGAAAAGCTTCCACCCATTTAGAAAACATATCTATAATGACAAGACAGTACTTTTTTATTTCATTTGTTTAGTTCTATAAAATCCATACAGATAGTATGGAATGGATATGGTGGTGTAGGGAAACTCCCTTGCTTAGGCTTCAGTGCCCCCTGTGCATGATGCCTGTTACAAACATGGCATGCTGCACAAAAATTTTTTGTGTAGTTTGTAAATCCATACGTTGTAAACACTCGATTCACTAACTGTACCATCCCCCCTGTTGAGACATGGCACTGCCCATGGCTCAACAAAGCTGCATATCTAAACAAGTTAGATGGTAAAATTGGTTTTCTTTCTTTGGAGATGTACAGCCCTTTCTCAAGAATTGCTCCTCGTTTTATCCATTTTTGTTTTTCTACATTTGTAGTAAGTGTCTGCATTGTTTTTAACATTTCTAAATCTAAAATCTCAGATGGTTGTAATTCCTCATGCAAAATAAATACTTCTGAAGCTGAAGCTGCTTGCTTTGCAGCTGTATCAGCTCTCGCATTACCTTTTGAAATCCTATCCTGTTGTTTGGTATGAGCTACGCATTTACAAATAGCTACTTTCTGAGGTAACTGAATAGATTTTAATAAATGTAAAATAAATTGCGCATGATTAATTGGTTTACCAGTAGATGTTATCATTCCTCTATTTTTCCACTGCTCGCAAAAACATGTACAGTAGAAAAAGCATACTGGCTGTCAGTAAAAATGTTCACTCGTTTATCTTTTGCCAAGGTACATGTCCTTGTTAAAGCAATCAGTTCTGCTGCTTATGCAGATAAGTTGTGTGGTAAAGACTTTGCTTCTAAAATCTCAGTATCAGAGACTACTGCATACCCTACTAGATTCTGTCCTGTAGGACCCCTTCTACACGAGCTGTCCACATAATATGTTACCTAGGCATCATCCAAGGGAACATCCGTGAGATCTTTTCTAGGCAGTGTCTTTTGCTCAATCTCCTGCAGGCAGCAGTGTGGTTTGCCATCTGCAGGGGTTGGGAGCAAAGTTGATGGATTCAAAGTTGTACATCATTCAATTGTCATATGAGGTTGGCTCAACAGTATAGTCATACAGGAAAGATGTCTAGCAGGAGAAAGATATGCTACTTTTTCTTGCAGTAAAATAATTGCGACTGCATGAGGCACTCTCAATGTGAGAGGGTGGAATAACACTACTGAGGCTGAAGCCTGCACTGCCATTGCAGCTGCGACTACTGCTTGTACACAGTGGGGCAAGGATCGCGCCACTGGGTCTAACTGTGATGAATAGTAAGCTATGGGGCATTGTTTGTCCCCATGTTGCTGTGTTAACACTGATGTCATATAACCCTGCTTACAATCTACAGTTTGGAAAAATCGTTTATGATAGTTCGGTAATCTTAAAACTAATGAGGATGCTATTAGTTGTTGCAATTTGCAGAAAGCTGATTCTGCTTCTGGTGTCCATTGTAATAAATCTTGTGCTGCCATGGGCTTCTTGAATATTAAGTTGGTCAGTGGAGCAGATTCCAAGGCATAGTTTGGAATTCAACTCCGACAAAAATTAGTCATACTAGGAAGGACATCATTTCCTTCTTGGTAGTTGGTTTGGGTGCTTGTAATATTGCTGTTTTTCTGTCTTCATCTAATATTCTGCCTTGTTTGGATATTACATATCCGAGGTATTTAACCTGCCTTTTCCATAGTTGCAGTTTGTTTTTATTTACTTTGTGTCCTTGAGTAGCTAGAAATTGTAGTAATGCTATGGTATCTTCTCTGCATTCTTGCTGGGTGGGGGCTGCCAGCAGAATGTCGTCTACATAAAGTAAAATCTGGCTGCCTTTCGGTGGGATAAATCCCACCAGGTTACTTGCCATTTCTTGTGTGAATATTGTTGGACTCTCACAATATCCCCGTGGTAATCGCGTGTATGTATACCTTTTCCCCTGAAATGTAAATGCAAACCAATGTTGGCTGTCAGGGTGTATCTGTATTGAGAAAAATGCATTGCTAATATCTACCACAGAAAAATACTTTTGTTGAGGTTTCAAATCATTTAATAAAGTGTGTGGATCTGGCACCGTAGGTGCTCTAGGTATAACTGCGTCATTTACAGCTTGTAAATCTTGGACCATACGCCAGTCTCCATTTGCTTTCTTAACAGGAAATAAGGGTGTATTACATGGTGAATCGGGAGATTCTATCAATACTCCTTCCTTAAGTAAGGCTGCTATTATGAGTTTGATTCCTACTTCTGCATCCTTTCTTAAGGGATACTGTCTCTTTTGAGGTCTAAATGCTGACTTTGGCGTGATAGTGACTGGTCCTGCTGTACGAATAAGTCCTACATCTGATTTCCCTGTTGACCAGAGAGTCTCTGGTATATCTCGTAAAGCTTTTTCTTCTTCCTCTAGTAAGAGTGCTACTCAGCTGTCCTCACTTGCCTGCAAGTGCACAGCTGTGTGTCTGTGTTATCCAATTCAACTTCTGCTTTTGTACTCCCTGTTCTGACAGTTCTAATTCGGTCTGTTTTTCCCACCTTGTGACTTTTTCTCCTAGGTCTGCCCACTTCACATTCTTATCCTTAGTTAAACTAACATGTGGTAATCGATTAGATTTGTAAAGTGCTAGGAATTCCTGTGGCAATGAACAGCTAACTACACTGTTTCCTTCTGTGTCCCAGTACAGATTACATAATACTAACCTGTTAGCATGGTTTCTAAACAGTTCTTGCTCATATTTCTTATCAGGTCCTGGTTTGCTACAGTAATACAGAGTACAGTGCAACAAATGCTGTGTATCAGTGTCAAGGGAGGGGGACTTACTAATGGCTATGTTCATCAGTTCTTCAGTTACTGCCCCTGGACCAGTCGTAACCAAGTCCTGGCTGTACCAATAAAATGTTTCACCCTCCGGTCGCACCACAAGGGTATCCATTTGTCGCTGTGCTTCCATACCCTGCATAGTTGGAACTACTGCTATGCCAAATATCTGTATAAGGTCTCTGCCCAAAAGATGTACTGGGCATTTTGCAGAAACAACAATTTTGCTTTTCTGGGTCATCCCTGAAACAGGGTCAGTTATTGCTATGTTGTGGGAGAGTGGCTCCTGATACAGCTGTCCATTAGCTGCTTTCACTAATATGTAATCAAGTGATTCTGAATTTTCTGGTAGTTTGGAAGGATGTATCAGGGTCCGTGAAGCCCCTGAGTCACAGAGGAATTTAACTTCCCTCCCCTCTACCAGAAGTGTAACTTCCGGTTTTGTGTCTGCTAAGTAGAGTTCTAGGCTCAATAATGCTAAGTCCAAGATTTCATTTTCTTCATTATCTATGATTTCATGCACATCCTCTTTTTCTTCTTTCACATCCTCTACTCCCTCTTTCCCATTTGCATTTGTCTTTTCTTGATTATTCCCTTCTAGTGATTCTTGACTACCATATAGTCAGTCCTCACCCTCCTTGTCTTCCGTGGTTACCTTTTTATTTTGCCTGCAATCCCTTGCCAAATGTCCCTTTTTTCCGCATTTAAAACATTCACCCCTTTTCTTTCTCTCTTCAAACTACTCTGATCGTTTATCAGATTGTTTGTTTCCCTGGGCATTTTTCTTACCCTTCTTCCAGGACTGTACTACAAAGACTTTTGCTCTGTCTTCTACTGCAAATACTTGAGTTTTCTTTTTCTTTTTGCTATTAAACTGCCTTTCGGCATGTCTTGCATATTCAAGTAATGACTGTAATCTACTCATTCGATGATCTACCATGTGCTTTGTAATAAAACTACTGATGGGTGCAATACTGCCTTTTAAAAATGCATTCTTTAATTGCTGCTCATATGGGGAATCATGTGTTTGATCTTCAGGTACCTGCATTCCACAATGGTTATTAAAACACTCTAATAATCTGGCATAATATCTATTAACAGTTTCACCTTCTTGTTGTATGCATTGATTAATGCAAGTCCAGTCAGCCCTAAGCTTCCATTTCTCAGAGATTCTGTCTGTCAGACCTTTCATTCTGTTATCCAGTTCTGCGTTACTATGTGGGAGTGGCCTGTGTTCTGCGTCACGGGGATTCCAGTTGCCACTGATAATGTGCCAATCTGGACCCACAATTTGTCTGACTACTTTCTCTACTTCTTCTCCATTTAAATGGTAACTTAACCTCATGCCCTGTAAGTCTTCTAAGAATTTTCTAAAATTAACTTTCGGATGGGGAATTCCCTCTGTGGCTTTCCGGATGTCTTCCGGTGTCCACGGTCTATATACTAGGAGAGTTGGACCCTGTCCTGCCTGTCCTGCCTGTGAATTTGGTACTTCTATGAGTGGACATATCTTTTCTTTACTCATAGCTCGTGAATTTCTATTTATCTCATGCAATTCAATATCCCCTCTTAAATTACGTGTTCGAGACCTAGTCTCGACAGGATCTCTGACAAACGGTTTTGATTTTGCAGGGACTGTTGGGTATAGCAGAGGTGGATCTGCTTGTCCACTCGCTTCATATTCTGGTAAGGGGAGTGGAGGGGGCGGAGGGCCGTCTTCGGTTAATAGCGGATCTTGGGATCTTTTTGTGCACTTATTTCCTATATTGTTTTAACTTAGTTAGAAATTGTTACGTAACCCTTTTTATCACATGGTACCACGATTTTCACAGTTTTATCTAGAATAACTGCCTACCTATCCTGTTTCCCTGATCTATGACAAGACAGCAATTTCTTTTGTCCCTGATTTATATAAAATCTCCCTGACAAAAATAAATACTGTAACAAGTCCCTGATCTGAAACAAAGAAAAGGTAAATTCCTCCTTACCTGAGCCTCCGTGATTGATTGTCTCACCGGAACTGTTGACTCGTCCTCCAATCGCAGATCAGAAACAGTGGCTGGCCTCTTTTGAATGACAATTCAGTCGGAGGTCTTTTCAGAACAGAAGAACCGATGTGGTGTCTTCCCCGTATGGTTTCATGCCACCGGGCCCATCTGACCTGAGCTAGAGCGAGAGATTTCCGGTCCGAAGGACCAATCTGTCATAGGAAAAATAAACTTTAAAAATGATCAATACATGGTAGGTTCAGGTTAAGGCACTTTAATCTTGCAGCAAGGAGACAAAAACGTGCTTATACAGAGTTTGTCTAACTAGAATCAGGAAGTACAGACATTTTTATACATTTTCTAATAAGACATTGCCTATCAAGCTGACATAACAGATCACAAGTTTTAACATCATCATTACATAGCAGCTGTTTATCCATGATTTTCTGCTTGCATTATCAATTTTATGAAAAACTTCCTAAGAAAAACAACGTGGCCTTGGTGACCACCGGTTAGATACAACTTCCCACTATGTTATGTTACTATTCAAGGTACTATAGCTAATTCGAGCACAAAGCAAGTACAGATTCTTCAAGCAGTCTTTTGTTTCATGTACCTTTTCTTTTCCGCAGCTGTGCATGTTCTCATAAGACAAACAGAGCTGATTGTTTATATTCAATCATGTTAAAGAAAACAGTATTGTTCCATTCATACACTATTCATACTTTTTCCTGACCTAGCAGATAATTACCTGCTTCTCAGTACATTTCCAAAAGGCATAAACATGAATTTCGCTGTGCTAGCAAATACTAGGTCAGGGTGCATCTTGCAGTTTCAGAAAGCATACTGTGGTTTGAAAAATCATCTTATAATTTCATACAGAATTAAGCTTGTACATAAAATAGAATGAAAACGTGTTAACCCTTTTAGCTTCTAATAAGCATTAAACATATATAAAATGAATATTTTTCTGACACTTCTTGTACCATTTCAGGCCACTATAGTGGTGATGACAATTCTCTCCAGTGCATGATATGCCAGTTGCACTGGAGACAGCCTTGGCTAACCTGTTCCAAGCCTCAATCTTATACTGAGACCTACTATAGTCCCCCTGCAATAGCCTATAGCAGTAGTGCTTCATGAGGAGTGCCACAAATATCACAGACTCCTCAACACTTCACTTCTGTGCTCTAAATTTAGCACCATTGCCTCCTACACCAGCTATGCCTGCAGACGTCAAGGAGTAACTCTGAAGTATAAATAGGCACAATATTACAATTTCATGTTTAACAGCTACTGTGCAGACATGGACAACTATGCCAACTGCATTTGCATGATGAAGAGCACAGAAAGGCATTTTCAAACAAAAAGGAATGCATTTTATCAACAGCAGTGAAGGTGTTAAATATGGTAGTGAGATTTGCCATATATGATGCTCAACCTATTCACTCTTTTTCAGATGATCAACACTGACAGGCTCAATGACTTTGATTGTTATCTTTGGTGTTTTGGAGGTTAAATAGAATGACCTGGCACATAACCTTTGTAAATTACACACTGTAAAAATGTAGTTGACCAATGTGGGAGTCAAACCTGATTAAAAAAACAATGTATAGATTTCAGTCAAGGTGATTGCTTGTCAGTGCTACAGGAAAACTCCCATTAAAGCATTTTCATTACAGATAAACTGCATTTAGTATGAATGGAGATATGCATCACCTGTATGTGTGTGACTTTAGGAGGTTTTGTGAAATGCATTCCCCTGAAATCATTATTACTGTTGCAAATGTATGTCATAGGGATGGAGTTTCATGACCTGATTAATTCAGGCTGGGGTATGATACATACGTACTTCACTACACATGCTGTCATAAACACATAGTTGGGCTATGTGAGGAGAGAATATGATTTTCCCTTAAGTATTCTGCCCATCATAGAGATGCAAGTGCATTTTTGATTCAATATCATAGTTTTCCTACTTAAATAATTACTCAGTCACTCAACTGTGTTTCATAACTAAATCATTATTGAGATATGCAACTTACAAAAATGTATTTATCAAAACATTAATGACATTTCCTGAAATAAACATAACTGGATTTGAACTCTGGATCACCTGTATTCTATCTGTAAAGTCAGTGCACTTATACCTTATGCTAGAAAGACAGTTGCACAGCAAGTGGATCTTCTCCACTCATTACTGTACAGAGTGCTGATGTCTGAGCATTGCCACTAAGCATATTTGTACTACAGAAGGCTGCCCAAGTAAAGTCTTTAATTTTTCCTTAAGCAGGTAGCATTGATTACATGCCACTCAGCTGCCAGCAAGTATGCTAGACAAGAAACAGGGAAAAAAGTATATGATCTTTGATGAAAGTAAATCATACATCTGGTGTAACACTTTCTGCATTCCCTTCACACTGTCTGAATTTGAATACCGGCGAAACTCTGTTAAGGTGCCAAAGTCACTGCATTTACAGCTTCTGCTACAGAAACAGGTATACACTAATTAGAAATGCTGCTCATTGGTGCTAAAACTGTTTGCGCTAATGGAAATTACAGAAATGAAATTGCTCTCCCGTTTCTTCACTTGTGAGCCCTGTTTGTGCTTTGCTAAGATATGTGGAAATTACACAGGCAAAGCCATGTATAGCAATTTATATTGCACATAACAAAACACAAGCTGCATTTTTAAATTTGCTGCAAGCATGCTAAGCAGTATGGGGGCTTTAAGCTGGATTCAAACCTTGCTCCCTCTTTCCCATTTCTTTAAAATTATGTCATTTAATCCACAAGCTAAAATGATGCTTACATGTGATGCATAATTTACTGTCTTAGTGCTGTTCAGAGTGCTGTAGCCGTGTACTGTGCCATGATTAAATGGGCTACTGATGGCATGCTGAATTAAACTTCCAGCCTGTACCTTGGGCAGTGGACTTTTCATCACTGCTTTGAAATTATGACAGTCAACAGTACATTTTGCCAAAACCAGTGGAAATGAGGAACACACAAAAAAAAAAAAAAAAAAAAAAAAAAAACACTTGTCAGTATTAACAAACATCTGGGAATAAAAAGGAAAAGGCAGGATTGTGAAGTTTCTTAGATCCGTGTGTGTTACAACCTGTTCATATGTTCAGAAAATATGCATTAACTCTATCAGACAGTTCACTATCTGGAGCTGAGCTCTCAACTCAGTACAGTAACAACACGCACTTTGTTGTGTTTTTCATCCATCTTTGCCACCCACACAAGACCATAATTTCTTCCTTTCTCATTTCCTTGAACATGTCTCGATCAATGGGATATTAATAAATATTTTACATTAATAACAACCCAAACCATTTTAATGTGAGTTTGCCAACACATGTAGGTATTTCTTCTCTTTATTTTCTGAGCATATGCCTCACCTCTCAGCAAATGCAATGCCTTGGCCATTTATTTGCATCTTTGTTTCAATGTGTAATATAGCTGATCAGCATTTCAAACAGATTTAAAGCAGAGGATGGACAGTGTGCTCTTATACAATGGTGCATGTCAGTGTTGTTCAGGTTGTTCTCATGGCTCTCAAGGTGCTTACACTTTTTATTGTAAGGCTACTCTCCATGATATAAACACTTCAGAGAGAACAGTCATTTCAGTACTGCTTGTTGTAGTTACAGCAATCAGAAACAGATGCAAGCCATTAGTCACTAACAGTTGTGATTGCTCATCTTTGCAGTCCTAAGGCATGTGTATGCAATCATGTAGCTACATACACCATGTTTACATCCCCTACACCAAGTGATTTGTTCCTATTCGGGGATGTTAATGATTTCACACCTCATATGCATCTTCACAGTGCTCAGTAGGCTAAATCTACACTGTAGAAAGGTAAAGGAGGGGAGCCTGATTGTCACAGACAAAGCATTACGGTTAGTTACTTAGAGGAGATTGTTCTACAAATCACTAGACTATTTCATAAATTATTTTTGTCGTTTACACAAACTGCATACATGTTCATATTTTTAATGTATTTCAATAAACAATTGATAAAAGAATATTGCAATGTATGCAATTTTAAAAATTTACTGCTGGTATACTGCACATATGGCAGTTCTTGCTGTGCTGTCCAAGCAAGTATGGTTACTTCACAGTATTATGTGATTATTTTCTATTGCATGACCATCTCAACCATGTGGGTGACTCACATGACAGGATGGGTGACACACTGGATTGGGAAGTTTCTGTCATAGTACGCCTGCTGGGGGAAAGCCAGCATCCATGTGTCTTTGTTGTCACACTTTGCCTACAGCTCCCCCCCACTGTGAGAATGATGATGACTGTGCCATGCTCTTTGCTCATTTTTGTTTGACTTATATATTTGCATATACGTCTGATACACAGAGTGGGTAGATTCAAGACTGATTGTGTCCACTTAGTTTATCTTCTTACACATTTGTTCGTATACTACAGGTTCCACACTTACCTTGATATTACTGTGGTTATAAGTCATGTGCTTTAGGGCTGTCTCTGTTTGATGTTATCCATACATAGCAATTACATGGGGAAGTAATATTTGTGGACATCTGATGGCATCACTTTTAAAATTTGTATGTGCTTAGGTTCTGTGTATTCCTTCACTGGCGAGTGTGTGTGTGCTTTCCTTTGCCTCTTAGTCAGGGCAAGGGCATATTGTGCAGGCCTGCATTTGAGAGCTACCTCTGCAGCTAAAGGTTTTCCCTCAGAATCCTCATCTCTATATGCTGGATGTGTTGGCTCTGCCTGTAGCCCTGGCACTTGCTGTTCCTTTGGGAGCTGTTTCCTTAAGATGATATTGAGCAACATGGCACAGACTATGAGAATTTCTGCAGAGGTGCCTAGGTTGTATTGCAGGGTACCTCTTATGTGTCTAGATAGTGGAAACATGACTTCTGCATGCCACACATGTGCTCTATGATGTTTCTGCGTTGAGAGTGGGCATTGTTGCATCTTTCCTATGTGGGTATGTGCACATTTCTGACAGGTGTCATGAGCCACAGTTCCAGTGCATAAGCTGCATCACCCAAGAGATGGTCTTGTGGAACATCACCCCTAGCAAACCCTGTTTACAGCTGCAAAGTGTGTTACATGTGTGAGTCATGATAACTATCTCAGTTGCGTGCACACACTCTGAGTTGGGGATGACCCCTCAGGCACTACAGACAACCTGGCAGTTGACCGAGTTGAACCCCTTCCTGTTGATGCATGAGTTGCCCTATTCAACAGGTGGGGCTTTTATTTCACTGTTAGTGCAGTCTGTGGCCCCCAAGAGTTCAGGGAAGTGTGCTACAGCATAGAATCCCTGCATTGTTCTTGCTTTGTCCTCTGGCATACATGGAAAATATATGTACTCCCTTGGATGTTATAGCATACCATTAAGATACTGGTGAAATATTCTGCAAGCTGAGGCCTGTAACACACATAGTATTTTCCCTGTGGGTCTCTGGAATGTAAAGGTGACTAATATCTTTAAAGCTGCACATACCTTAATTTCTACTTGTATAGGTTCTCCTCGATGTCCCCTGGGTCTGAGGTAGAGGCAGTAGAGGTTGTAGATTTCCTGTAGTCTTTTCCTATCAACCCTGATCACTCTACTACTCCCAATATAATGTATACCATGATATGTTAAATGGGGTCTGAACACCCTTCTTTTCCTTGGATCAGGTCTATCAGCAGCATAGATTTAAGCCTGTTGCACATACACATGCAAGAGAGCAGCGGCAGCCCCTAACATTGCTTTTTTTAGCTTCCTGAATGGCTCCACCATTTAGGATTGTTAATTAGCACATAAGTCAGCTGCTTATGCTTTCATTAGCATCCTCTGCTGTTTACCTTTGTTTGACGGCTCTATAAAATCCATAGAGCTGTTTAATGAATAAAAAATAGCACACTATTAGCCATTCATGGCTTCTTAGGTGCCATTGTTATTTATTTATTGAAGGAATAAATGTGCTCTAATTTTAAAAGGTGACCAATTTTTAAGAGACTGTATACATTTGGTCAGACAGGAAGGCTATTGCAAATCTTCTGTTACAGGTCATTAACATCTATTGGAAATGCATCTGAATGTTAATTTGCAGGTGAGAGTCAGCAGGAATACTATGTATAAGAAAATCATATACAGATAAAGAATGCTGCTTGTTTTTTAAGGAACAACCACAGATGTGCACATGACAAAAGGTAGCATTTCATATCCTGAGAAATTTTAGCTGACGTCATATACTGCTTACGCAGTAATACTTGAAAATGTCAAAAAATAAAAAAAGAAACACTGCATTTATATTGCACTAGCTTTACAGCAGGAAACAATTATTGTATCTACACAGACATTTCACTTCCTTGTCTGTTTCTTCATCTAGCCCATGATGTTTTGAATATATCAATGAATTTCCACTTCATTGACTATTCTGATAGTCCACTCCTTGGGTCCATAACCCTCTCAGTAAAGAAACACTTTCACAGATTTGAGAGCAGTTGTTTTCTAGAATCTATTGTCTGAGCCGTCTTTTCCCACATATAAAGCTACAAAACATTAGACAGCTGGAAAACAAACATCATTCAAGTGTATTAACTTTTGATTTTGTTTTTATGCTTACTGCCTGTGTGAGAAAGAAATTCACTGTCATATGGGATAACTTTAAAAGAAGTCTTACGCTCCGAATTATGATGTAAATCTACAGACTTCTTGTAGTTCAGAAGTATTTTGAATAATACTTGCCACACTTAAATAAGAAATAAGAATAAGAAATAGGTCAATAACTAAAGCCAACAGCATAAACACAGGATTATCTCATTAACACTAAGTTAAAGTATGTCGCATAAAAAGAAGTTACAAAAAATGTGGAAAGCCAAATGGGTATTAACTTTTGTTTAATGGAAATTATTGTGAAGGATAAAATAAGTAACTTGTAAATATTATGAACATTATAATGTACTGTGAGTAGAGGCTTTCTAAAATAAAGCAAACAACTATACCATTTAAAAAAAAAAAAAAACAGTGTCACTTGATTTTTAAAATCTACATCACGAACTACCATAGCAGTTTAGGTAGCACCTCAGGAATGTAATACTCCTTACAGATTGTAATATTGGTTCTAGTGTGGAGTATTGAAGGGTGAATGTAGAACCTGCTGAGTCACTGAAATGGTGCAAAACAATAATTTAGTTACTAACACACTGTAAAAAGTCCTGCTGAAACAGCCAAAGCAGAGACAAGGATGGGTCATTGATTTGATTCGTTTTAGAATTTATGTTTCAAATGCATTGAACATCTGAAGTCAGCATTTTTTTCAATAGGTAGTTACTGAGTGAAGGTCAGAATAATGTAATGATTATGTTCCTTAATTGGTAATAGAAAAGTCTGAAAAAAGATATAACAGAAGCTTTGTAAATTATTACCCTCATTTCACATTTTACAGAAAGCAAAATAGTAGAGTTAACTAACCGTGCATGTGCCGATGAAATAAGGATGAATGCTGAGCAATTATTCCACTGCAAACAGGCAGCATTCAGCATTTGTCCTTGGAATAAATCCCTCTAGAAATACATTGTACTATGATACACACACTTTTACTTTATGGTTTACTTAATAATGCATGTGTGAGTTGGTATAATGATTGAGGTGTTTACCTCCCAAACACAAGGTACAGGGTTTAGTTCTCATTTTTGAGGAATTATTTATTTTTTTTTTTAGACATAAAATAGCCCACAAGGGCAGCTAGCCTAGTACTTACCTGTGAACAATGTGTGTAGCTAGTACTTACCTAATGTCACCAATAAGGTTCTGTTCAGCTACAAGTATATATTTATTTGTATATGGTACAGCATAGCTATAGCTTGTATTACTGCTACTTTTAAAGTATTTGCTTTACATTTGAGAGTAATATTTAGATAGCATTGCACTTTTGTACTTGTGTTTGACAAATGTATTTCAAGTGTTTTAATTATGTATGTAGTACTTATAAATAAGTATGTGCACTAAAGAAATCGATCAAAGAACTTCAAATCTTTGTCAAAGAAACATATATCACTTAAAAAGGCAGAATAATTTTTTGCCCTGAATGGTTATGAGTTGTACATTAAAAGATTCGTACCAGCAATTCTGTGTTAGTTTTCTTCTCTTTACCCAGTAGGAATAGTGTATGAGAGTGATCGTGAGCAATACTGTGCTAAGAAGGAGAAATTAAACATTTTCTATGTGCTTCTTATCTAAAACTGCACATTCCTTCACATGATAACTATGCCTGTAGACAATAAAACAGCTGAAACATTAATAATGCAAATTTGGCATCTATTTCTAAACTTTATTGAGCATTATAACTACAATATTGGTTTGTTAAAGCTCCCCAGTGATGCATTAGATCTAAGTGTTTTCCATAAAGTGACTTCTAAATGAAGGAATTCTCTGTTGCTCTAGCAAATTAATTTGGTAGATGGTGACAGAATAGCACAACAGTGGAGTATGGCTACCTAATGGCTTTTCATTTCCTTGTATGGTTCTCAGCTGCAGGTGTTTGCTGTGTGAGGTCTGTATATTCCTACTATATATCTGTGACTGTTTTTTGCTGGGTGCTCTAATTTCTTCCTACAACTCTATATCACGCTATTAGGTGTGTTAGTGATCCTCCAATTTGCCTGAGTGTGTGTGTGTGTGTGTGTGTGTGTGTGTGTGTGTGTGTGTGTGTGTGTGTGTGTGTGTGTGTGTGTGTGTGTGTGTGTGTGTGTGTGTGTGTGTGTGTGTGTGTGTGTGTGTGTCTGTGTGTCTGTGCATGTGTCTGTGCGTGTGTGCACGTTTTCATATCCTGCATTGGCCTTGTATAACATCCTGGATCTTTTTCTTTTGGACATTCCTTGCCAGCATATGCTGTGCCTTGTTCCACATCCCTAAATAGCTTAAAGTGGACACTGTACAAATAATGGATGAATGAAGCCCAGAGAAACCAAAACAGGGTACATTTTATTAACTTAAAGTGTGAAGTATACTTTAAAAATTTGATAGGAATTGCTTAGGTTATCCATATTACACCATTGCAGATCATGTCATTTCCTGCATAATTAAAAAGTGAACGTGTTACTTTTACTAATTCCATTGAAATCTTGTCCATGTATTAATGTTAGAAATGTTGCTGATGCTCTATTATATTGCATACATTTGGTATACCACTTCATGAGTCAGTGCCTCTAACAGGACTTGTAGTATGGAAAATCCGTATTTCCTTCTCTTTTCACACAGAAGTCCACTGCCTGTTTTAAAATGAAACACATTAACATAATTGGGTTGCAAGTGCTAATGCCACAAGGCACATAGTAAAAAACATAATTATTAGCAAAGACATTTTAAGGTATATTAAAGTGCGATTCAGTTCATGCTCAGGTACTGCATATGGTTCCCTTTCATATGATATTACCCTAAATTATTTTCTTACTGTCAACTACGTTGCACCATTCTTCTCCCTTATAATACTTAAAGCTTAAACTGGCTTAGCTGCACATGGCCTGTCTTGTACTTTGTATCCACTGACACCAGCAAACAAAAGCAATATTGTTCTTGCAGTCTCATTCTTCCATCAAGGTGTTGATATGAATTCAGAGGGTCATACAATAGCTCCCATGCTGGAAGAGGTAGCCACACTGGACATATAATTTCACCTCATCATGCTGACTCACTCACCATGAAGCCACTACTCAATTCTTACCAACAGAGGACAGTGGGGAGCAAAACGTTTGCATCAGTGGACTGACCAGCAATCCGGTGAGAGTTTCTAATCTAGCAAATATATTAACTTGAAAAGTATGCGAAAATTTAGGATTCTGGGCAGTACCACTTTTATGTTCACATACAAGCCTTAAAAATATTTCATTACACCTAGTTACAGAAACATTATTCAACAGAGTTGATTATGGCCAAATCTTGTTATATAAGCTTTTCATTTGGATTGAATATTCCCCAGTGCTCATACTTAGTCATTAATACAAAAATCATAGTATGAGTTTTCATTTGGAAATAAATAAGATTTAAATAAACCAGTTGGACTATACTTAGCCTGTGAGTAAAACATCAGTGATGTGTTCAAATGTCAAATCAAATGACACAAATAAAGTAGGCCGATTACCCCTATGATCAGATTAGCTTATTTTAGTCATGCCATCTCAAAAGATGAACTAAGAGAGGTTACAAAACAACAGATTCTTGTTACATCTAAGAGTAAATTAAATGAGCACCTAATCAATGAAGCTACTTGTACATACTTTCAGCATAATAGAAAAATCAGTTTAGAAACAGTAAAGTGATGCAATATTTGCTTTTTCTTTTTATTAATCTTTCAATTGAAGGACGGAGAACAATTTTATATGTTAATATAGTACTTTACCCCCTTGGGAAGACTGTGTACAGAACATATTGCTATTGTCATTGTATAATTTCAGCACTTTATATACTGCAATGCATAACACTGCAGTAATTGTATGTGTTGCATTCTGTTCCTTTTGTCCCAAAGAGCCTCAACCATTGCTGAAAACAGTCGAGTGACTAGCTCACATAGCCAGTTATCAGACTGAAAATTAAACAATACATACATAAATGATGTGCAAGGTAATTTTTCTTTTTGGTGAAAACACAATACTTAATATTGTCAAAGAGTTATGCATGTTTTAGAGAAAGGTTTTACTAGATGGGCATATCATATACAAGGTTTGAGCATTCACAGTTGCCATAGGTATGCTTACAAAGTCTGTTATGTGCTGACTGAGGTGTAGGTTCAGAAGTGAGTGCTAGGCTAGCTGTCCTTATGGGTTATTTTAAGCCTAACTGATTTCTCTTTTGAAGTTAAGAATTAAACCCTGTATCTAATGACTGTGAGATAAACACTTTAACCATTATACCAACACCCAACCCTAAAGATGAGAATCAAACCCTGTACCTTGTACCTTTGAGGTAAACACTTTAACCATTATACCAACACCCAACCCTAAAGATGAGAATCAAACCCTGTACCTTGTACCTGTGAGGTAAATACAGTAACCATTATGCCACGCCACTGACCCATATAGGTTCATAGGTGTGTACTAGGCTAATGGCCCTGGAGCCTATTACCCTGGCATTGTGCCACCTGACCTTAGTTCCCAATGCCTCTGGAGTGATTCCTGGGGTGAATTTTCTATTTCCCATCCACTAATCAAGATTTATCTTGAAGATGGCCAGTGAGGCACTCCGATTGACATGTATGGGAAGTCTATTCCATAGCATGGGCAGTCTCTGGGTTATGAACCTGTCCCTCCAGCTTGTTCTGTTGATTGTGGTAATGAGGATGAGGTCTCTAGAGCATGTAGTGTGGAGGAATTGGGATTTCTTTAGATGTAGCATTTCTAACAGAGTTGGGTCAGACATGGCTTTGTAAGTCAAGCAGAGATTGCCTCTAAGTAGGCGACATGAGACAGAGAATAGTTGGAGTTTTTTGAGTCTGTCCATATTGGACAAGTGTTTAAGGCCTAAGATCCACTTTTTGAGGTATTTTTGTAGCCTCTCCAGTTGTTGCAGGTATCTAGTGAGGTACATGCCAAATGGGGCATTGTACTCGATGATTGGTCTAATAAGGGAAGAGTAGAAGGAGACAATGGCCTCTTTCTTCCTGGATGCCAAACCCTTAGTAATGAGATGTGCACATAGAAGGACTTTCTGATCACAGTGGCAATGTGGTGGTCAAAAGAGAGGTTGCTGTCAACCTGTGTTCCCAGATCTCTTATGACGCCTTCTGTGTTCAGTAGGCTACCATCAATGTGGTAATTCATGGGAACTGGGTTTTTCCCAAAGGGGATGGTGACACATTTTTTGGCATTGAGCTTAAGGTCATGGTTCTGACTCCAGTAGTTGGTCTCAGTGAGGCCTTTCTGTAGGATGTCAACATCACTTGGGAAGTTAATTATGGCTCCCAACTTGCAATTGACTGTGAACTTTGTCAGACAGAGTCCCTTCGTGTTGGCCTGGACTTCAGAGAAGTAGATACCAAGCAGGAGAGGACCCAGGGCTGAATCCTGTGGGACTCCATTCATGACTGGTTGACAGTCTGACTTGGAGTCAGCTACTTTCACACTGTGAGTTCTATCTGTGAGCCAGTTTGCAACCCACCTAGTGATATAGGGGTTAATGCCTAGCTTAGTGAGTTTTTCTATGATTCCTGAGTGGGGAATGGTATCAAAGGCCTTGGCCAGATCAAAGTAGGCTGTATGAACTATCTTGACTTCATCCACAGCTCTAGTGACTGACTCAAAGAAGTTGACCAGGTTGAGCAGGCATGATCTACCCTTCACAAAACCAAACTGTGTGGGATCCAGAGTTTGGAGGTTCCCTATTTCTTTGTTTATTAGGTCCATGATGATGTGTTCCATAGCTTTGTATATCAGACTTGTCAGGCTAATGGGGCGATAGTTCCAGGGTCTGTAGTCACTCCTCCTTTGTGGAGAGGGATGACTGTAGCAGTGCGCCTTTCGGTAGGGCAAAGCCTGAAGTGAGGCTGTGATTAAACAGGGCAACAGGTGAGGTGCCAGTTCACTCTGTAGTTCATGTAGAACACAGCCAGGTATATTGTCAGGTCACATAGAACCTGTATTGCCAACTTCATCTTATGTGTGATATATTAACAGATCCACTAATTTGTCTCTCTCTGACTGAGCCATGCCAAAGATTTTAACTACTAACTCTGATGTATGCAAGTTTGGGTGGTATTTACTATTACTATATCAGATTAAATTGCTTTCAGTATTATGTAAACTTTTTTTTCCTTTACTATAACTAGACCTAACAGATTGGGAGTGATCTACGTAAAATTATAGATGAAAATAATAACATTTCATCAAATAATTCAGAATATGCTTCCATTAATTGCAATTTAAAATCAGTTTTATTTTATCTGATGATATTTTAAAATTTGTCTTGACAAAATCTTGTGGAATGTCAACAATTAAAATAATCACATCTAAACATACACTTCCTTATGATATGAGAAAATATTGAGAAATTATTGTATGCCTACAAATAACTCGTATGAAAGAAATTTTGTCATTAAAACATTTAACCTGAAAACAGTTTATGACTCCATTAAAATTATACATAGCCTGTTAAAACCATATATTACAGCTGTTGGTATGTCATGCATATGAAGTCTAAACAGTATGCATTAAACTATATTATGTAAAATGACTTGCATTCTTAAACCACTTCATAAATAAAAGAACTGCATTCTGCAAATCATTATTTTTTAAAAACAAATTATTTCTTGTACAAATTCATTGTTTTCATAAAACCGTGCTTTGCTTTCTCGAAATTGTAACTATGTCATATTAACACAGATATGCAAAAATCAGAATGACACTGTATATTTTAAAATATAAGTATTGGTGGAGATTTCATAGGTCTTTAAGAAGAAAGTTATCTTTTTTACCCTATCCATGCTTATATTTTACAAAGTTATGAGCGCATTTTTCAATCATACAAGTCAATAAAACAATGTGCTAGTTTTTGTGATATAGGTTATGACAGTAGTCAACAGCAAGCAGAAATATTTAAAAATAGCTACTCTATTATTTGCAGATTTATGAAAGTATCAGCAGTTGACATAGTAGAAGAAAATATGGTCATTGCTGTCTTTGGAGGTTGTGCATGACACTGCATTTACTTAAGCTGTGGATGTTTTGTTAGAGGCTATATTGGTTGCTCCTTGAAAGATTAAGGAAGACCCTCATGCATGCTTACATTTAACTGCTGCCTTATGACTAAGTGAGTGAAATGTTTTCAGTATAGAAAAAAGATAAAACATTCAGGGAACCGTTTAATAATCTTCAAGTGAGATCAGGAATATTTATTTCTAAAGTGGCTGAAAAACTGGTCATAGAAAAATGAATAACATGCAATTGTTGTATCAGAAAGATAAGATGGCTCGACTCTCTCTGTGTGTCCAGTTTTTCAGTGAGTAATATTGGTTGAGAGAGTCTGTTGGGTTTGTCTACTGGTATCTGAGCTTCCATCCTGGAGATTCTAAAATATATTCATGTGGTTCAAATATCAGTATACCAACGAATATGTTTTATTAAGTTTTGGTAACCAAAATTTACTTTGCAGGGAATTAAAAAATGACTATTATTTCCAAACAACTAGGTAGCAATCTTGATTTCAAGCATTTATACATGACCATTGTTTAAAAACGTTAAAATAAGCTCAATACATGTGGCTGAGGTAATGATTTTTCCTCAAGCATGAAATTGTTTTTGATGACTAAAAGGTAGTGGATAGAGTAACTCAATTTGATTTTCAGATGGTACTAACAGATACAGGAGTAGGTATTTGAGCAACACCTTCAGTGTGTTTGAAGTACGATACTTCTAGATGAATGGTCAGAACAATCTGATACAGATGCTTTTCTCCACAGAAAAATTTAATAATAATGAACAGAGTAAGTCAGCTTGTACATGAGATGGTACCCACAGAAATGTAAGTGTTAGAGGAGAAAGTGATTAACAGTTACAAGAAATTTAAGTATGCGATCACAGACAAATTATCAGAACAACTACAGAAGCATATCCAAAAGAGTGGTTTTCTTTCTCAGACTATAAATTATCTTGAGTAATTTAGATTGCTATGGATAGAATGAATGTGTAGGAGGTTCTTAAATGAGTTCTGTTAATGGGCCCTTTGTACATGAAATAAATTGTTGAAATGCTGCTTACCTTATGTAATGAACTCTCGATGGCAATGGCTTTGAGATATGTTATTTGTAGAAATATAAATGTCTAATAATCAGGTCAGTAACAAGGAGAGGTGAAACCAATGTTAAAGGCAGAATATTTTTCACAATTTGTATTAGCAATTAACTTCTGGTGGAATGCTTTGGCTTGCAACTGACAGACAGAATGAAGAATGTTTAAAATAAAATGTACTGTTGGGTTGCGATGGTGTGTGTTAGTGTTGGGGGTTATTCATTGCATGACATTATTGGGACTGTCGCTGTTTGCTGAAAAAAAACTGGTTGAAGTTTGGAGGTAAATGGCTACAAGAAGCTTCTATGTTTACAGACATGAAGCTTCTATGGCAAGTGTATCCTGCTGTCTTTATGTCAGTTTAAAACAAGGGATCTCCTTTATACATGGCAGGGAAAACAATATCATTTGACTACACATAGGGGATATCCAAATCTAAACTGTAGTAAACATTTGTTTAGGCTATGTTGAAATAACTGAAATGAACAGCCACAGAGTGCATTTGATATACAAAGGTTTGTACGGAGAGTAATAGCTCCTAATGATGGGGGGGATTCACAGAGTGAAATACCTTCTAATGACAGGGGATGTATACTCCTTGACAAAGAGGTACACCTCACACCTCTGCTTACTATGTATGCTAACTTCACATTTGTGCTACATTGTAGATAGATGGGCTACTTGATTTTCCAGTGAAAATACAAATTTTTTTCACTCCAAGATAGTATGATCTCAAAATGCTACAGCATGGGAGCATGCTGTATAGGAAGTCATAGCTTCCCTGAGAAAATGATCAATTTATAATTTACTGATTTGCAATGTATTCAGATTTTTCATATTATAATAGTGTCATACCACTCAGCTGCCCATATTTTTGCAGAATGTCCATATTTTTTGCCTTAGTTTTTTGGTATGTTCCTCATAAATGTGGTTTTCTGGGAAATAATTGAAGGCTGAAGTCATTAAATATTGACCAGCATTTGAGACTCAGAGCTCATATCTTTCAGAAAATGCATGTTAACAGAAAACCTGTTATTCTAGCAACTTTCAAAGTATATATGAATAATATTTAAAATCTGTTCATATTTTTGGGTTTCTTCCCTCATTATTTTTGGCTTTATCCAGATTTCTTGTACTAAGAGATTGAGAGATATGAATAGTGTCTAACTGCATGTGATGGCTTCAGTGTTAGCGAGAAATTCTAAGGCTGCCCACAGACGAATTAATTTTACTGCAGAAATGATACACTTTGTATTGAGATACAAGTACATATTGTAACATATAAACAAATATGCTTGAGCATCCTTTCACATGTTCATTATGTATATACAATTTCATGATGTACCAAACTTGGAAACATTCATATTTAACTATGTAATGTGCAACGTAATACCTCATGAGAAAAGGGGACATCATTTATGTTTCATAGGCAAAGAAGTGTTGTTCTGTGAAAATGCTGTAATGCATTTTTTTTTTGCTAGAACCTATGTAGTACAGTACCTGTGATAAGAGGATCTTCTTCATCCTGGATCACTTGCAATTGCTGTTTCATAAATTAAACAGCTTATAATCTTACATTAATTTGACAATTAATATTCTAATAAACTGTGGTCTACATCTTACACTGTGTATTTATATACGTTTGAGCATCTTATTGTATTTATTGGGATCATTGCATAACCAGCCAAAACTTTTTGTGAGCTAATTGCAGCTTTTAGCCACTTGGTCTAATTTAACTCAAATCAAGAAGGTCACTGCAGTGGGCAATTTTCTCTTGCTCCTAAGGTGCAGCAAGCCAAGTGTGAATTATGTTTAAAACCAGAGAACATGGGATACAACTGCCTGTGTGGCCTATAAGAGAGTGTAGCCCCCAAAACTATTTAAACTTCTCAGATTTTGGACTTGAGTAAACTGAAAGTGCCCTTTATGTGGAAGTGGATGCTCAGTCAGTGGCTGCGTGAATGCAGTGTACTGTGAATATGGTTTATCTGTTGCCAGTGAGTTGGGGTTGTTGAAGACTGATTTGATGAATTACTCTTCATAAAATAATTTCATATCCTTGATTTTCTCTGCAGTGACTAGGACTCCCTCAGAAAAAGTCCTAATATTACCAGTGACATCAGTAGTACAGCACAGGGAGGAAGATGAAACCTACACTTTATTTAAATTTGGTAGCCAGAGTTCAGCACTGAACCATATGCACATTTTTCAGACTCAGCCCAGGCACACTGTCTGGTTAAGTGAGCTCCTCAAATTTACATAAACAGAGGCTAAGGAACTTAAAATATCAATCCCAAGAAGCAGCACAGACCATTAATCATTGTACAATTTACTACATATGTTTTTTAAATACATGTCACAAGCAGACAAAGTTAACGAAGCCAACATTTGGCAAAGAGGTAGGAAGCTCAGTTATGTAATTGAGGGCTACATTCAGAGATGGGTTCAAGAAGCCAGAGGAGATAGCCTCCTGAAGTAAGTAGACCAAGTGAGTGCTTGATATACTTGATATAGTTTCCTCAATGAATGGCAAATCAGTCAGAATTATAAAAGAAACAACAATTTAATGCTGTGTTTACTGTAAGGACACAACTGTCAATCCTCATTTTCTAACTACAGTCATAGAGTTTCTGATATGGTTTAGCAAAAGGGAAAATACTGTTGGTAAGTCACAGTTAAACTGATGAGCCAGAGGAAGGTCATCTATCCTGGAAGGGATGACACAAGGAGTTAGAAAAAAAAATATTATGTGGTTTGCCTTTCCTAAGCAGCCTATAACCTATAATTACACATTAATTTGAATAGAGTTGAGGCACAGAATTAGAAAACCAAAAAAAAAACAAAAAACAAAATTATTATGTTTTGCCTTTCCTAAAAAACCTATAACCTATCATTACACCTTAATTTGAATAGTTATTTGTAAATAGATAATTTTGTTGTAGACCTGTTTATGTCCATTTGTGCCTCGTTTTCCTTACTATCAATACTTCAACTCATTTCACTTCCATTGTTGCTTTTGTACAAATTAATCTTGTTTCTCCACTACTCATCATAATGCTCTTATTCTGAATGCCTGCATAACATCTCAGTGTACTCCTTCAAATTATCCTTACTTAGATGTACCTGATAGGGCAATCGGTCCAAATTTTTACCTCCCTAACCCATCCTCTCCCAGTACCCAGTATCTTGTTGTTTGATTCCACAGAAAGACATGAAATTCCACAATATTATCTTTTGGGGGTAGTCTTTATTTGAAATTTAGAAAGATAATCGGTGAGTCCCAACTTCATTGGGCTAGTGTCATCCATCTCTCCAGACAGCTCTTTGGAATTTAACTTAAAATGGTAGTATGCTAATGTAAGGAGATAATATAAATGTATTCTCTTCAGTGTTATACAACCCTTTTTACATGATCTGGTCTGAGAACAAATATGAAACTCTAAGTTCCCATACCCAGGCTCTTCCCCCTACAGTCAGTGTGATACCCAAATTACTGGAAAATAATAGGGTTTAAAACATTCCTGAAATTAATGAAAAAATATCTTGCTCTTGTGACATGACTTCAAGTATCTGTCTTATTACATTCATCTGACTTAAAACTTAGCTTCCAGTTATAAAATGATTCTCTAAACTAACAAGTTAATCCTAATTGTATCCAATTTATTTCATCTGAGCCTACAGAACTGATGTTGTATAAAAAAATGTCCAAAGTCACAGTCTCAGTACTGAGGAGAATTAACCAAACAAATGAAGAAATGTAATATCATACCATCAAACACAAAGTACATCTAATTAGTCAATTAGAAAAAAAACTATTTGCTATAAAAAATAAAATTTAGGTTTAAGTTATACCCTACCTACAAACCAACCCCCTTGCTTTAGTATAGTAGCTTCAAGGCCACCCCAATACCAGAAAGCATACTGATTTCTTTTGAAAAATAGATTCATGCCACACACCACTAGACTCATTCATGATACCAGACAGCATCAAGCACTGCATGCATTCCATTAAATTTCATACTACACACACACACACACACACACACACACACACACACACACACACACACACACACACTAGAATAACTGCCATTGCTACAGACTAGCACAAACACAACCACTCACATTATTACTCTTCACTCACACACATTACCATCCGTACATTCCATCATACTTTGATAGACGTTTTTTCAATCCATTCCTGCAAAGACAATATTCAGACAAATATATTTTGCACACTTTATATCACCTTGTCAAACCATATATATTATCTGCTTTCATTTAGATCAGTGTTACTAATGCATGATTACTTTCTGATATTCAGAAAAAGCAAACTGATTAAGCTCCAGAGTGATGCGGGACCCAATCTTAACAATAGATAAGCACCCCTGCTTATGTTGTTAAGGTCAAGTCTAGCACCAGGCAATAAAATCTGCCTGTACTGGCTAGTAAACGACAGCAGCAGAGCAAAAGATTTGTTGCCATCTGCCATCCATACCCTTCATATGTCTCTAACTTCCTGTAAAAAAAACTTAGAAAGTTGACAAAATAACAGGATGTGCTAGCATGCATAATTTGAAGGTTATGGACTCTGAAACTCAAATATATGTCATTATTTAGTGACTTCAGTCCTCAGGGGTTTGTCTGAAAACCACAGATTTTATTGTTAACAGACCAAAAGTATGAAGCAATAATCTGAATGTTCTGCAAGAATCTTGACAGTAGAGAGGCATTAAAGGTAAGTGTAAATGTGATGGACATCATTAGACTGCCTTTCTGACAGCTTCCATTAAGTGTTTTATGGCTTTGGAAAAGTCAGCAAAGCATTTAGCATTTTTTTATTTGTAGCTAATAGCACATGGAGCAGATAAAGCTCTATGCACTACAATGAATTATGACTGCCTCTCCGATTATAACCCTGTATTATGTGTTCTCAACATGGATGCCTAGATTTACCTCTTGAGCTTCAGTCTTGATGTGAATTTCTTGTCATCCATGTCTGAAACACATAATAAGCAGGTTATGATTGGAGAGCTGATCATAATCCTCTGTATCAAGTCTCCTGTACATAGCCTTATTCAGACTTTATGTTATTACTGTTCACTCACACACATTACCATCTGTACTTTCCATCATATGTTGTTTTGTAAACAACAAAAAAAAAAGTATTATGTTTTTTCTTGCATCTGTATATCACACCTGTTCATACTGTAACGCAAAAAGGCCAAGTCTCCACTTTGCTAGCACTGATGATGGGGGTCAGAGTTGTGAGATGTGAGGAGAATAAGGTAAATTCAAACTGTTTTATTACTTTTTTTTCTAAAAGGCTGTGATAAACTAAAGCAAACTGAATATGCTGATAGTTAAAAGATGATGATGTACTAAAGCAGATTGGAACTGCTGTTTATTAAATAAACTGATACACTGAAGAACATTGTTTGTTAAAGTGCTGTGATTTAATGAAGAAAGATGAAGGTTCTGTTTGGTAAAAGCACTGTTATTTGTCAAAATAGTGTGATATGCTGAAATAAAATGGAAATACTGCCAGTCCCTGGACTGTAAAGCTATGAAAAGTGAGACAGAACTGCTTAATCCTTTACGCCCTATGGTGAGACAACTGAACTCATCATTTCTTTGTTCCTCATTTTATTCTTGCTGAAAGAAGCAGTATTTTGCATTACTGAAAAAAACTCATTATTGTATTTTTCTCTTGAACTTTAATCTGGCTGCAGTAGACCTAAGCCTCAGACTACTGAGTACATGGCTATTCTAAGCCCAGCACAGTACCAGCTTTACAACCTTCTGTATTACATTACTTAATGTCCAGCTCATGGCAAAAAGGATCTTTGCTGACCAGCTCCCTCACCTGCTTTTTTAAAATATAAATAAATGGGTATGTTTTTGCTTTATTGCAGAATAAATGAAAATACTCCTTTTCATAAGACTTGAAAGGAAGTCGATAGATATTCTCCAGATTTTATAACAGAATTATATGTGTTATTAACTTTAATATATTTCTTTAAAATAAAATGTGTAGAAATGTTAGAAAACCTCTGCTAAATACACATGTATTACATAAAAAGGAGATTAGGATCTTTGGTCTTCTACCAAGATGACATCATTTTCAAGAAAATTGCTGTTATATCAAATATAGGCTGTTGGGTCACATACTCTGGAATATATGCAGTAGAATCCTTCAGGACTGATGTGCATCAGTTCAAAAACGGAGATGAATTTTGCCTACCTTTGCTACAAACTTTCCAGTAGTTGATTTATTGAGATGCTGTGCCAACATTTTGACAAGTAAACAAGCCTTATAGCAATGTTTCAAGTGAAAATGAAATGCATGCATGAAATTTTACACCAGTGAAGGATGTTGGACTCTCTTAGTCTGCCAGTTTTGTTACTTTTTGGATAGGTGTCAGGTATACCCCCTTAACTAAAGCAATGTTTAAAAAAAAAGTGCCCCCCTTTTGTGGAATAGACTCTCTCGCCATGTCAAGCAAAGTGCCCCATTAACCCTTTTAACTGCAACCTGGATAATTGGATGGGGAACAGAAAACACACCCCTGGGATTCCACCTGTGTCCCTGCTGGGCAGTGGCATAGGGTGCTGACATGTTGGAACATGGGCTAAATTATTGACTAGGCTTGTAAGGGCCTCTGGGACAATAGTCTAGTAACTTCCTATGATCCTATGATCCTATTTCCTATTTCTGGTGGCATAAAATGGCACTGTATTGATTGCATGTATTTTTGACATTTATCAGTTTTGATTTTTTTTTCTGTGTTGACTGGGTTACTCCTGCTAGGCTAGTAGCCACTTTTTAAGTAGAATTTATAACTAACTAGTGAAAATTTGGCTAGAGCATCAGGGAACTTCCCCTACTCTTGGTAGTCAGGGCAAGGATTTGTGTGTTACACATCCTGACTTCCTGTTTCCTGTCCAGGCACATAGATAGCCAGGAGGAACAGGAATAAAATATGAGTGATTCAGCTTTGGATGTAAATGAAGTGAAGGGTGATGAAAATGCAGTTGAAATGGTAGAATCGCTACCAGATATTTTTTCTGATGCTGTGAGTGCAGAAAAAAGCAATGATATTGGAAGAAAAGGACACTATAGCTGTAACAAAGATAAATTCTGAGGAAAACTTTCAGAGGAGATTGTTTAAAAGAGAGACAGTTACCTCTAAGAAATGCATAATTACAACACTCTGATCAGGAGGGTTGCAGGATGTTTATTTGGCAAAAATCATAAACCAAAGTGGACTAGAAAGTGGAGCAGCAATTTCATGGAGGGACATCATGGAGAAGAAAATTGAAGAAGAAAAAGGAAAAGAAGAGACTGTGCCAGAAAACGTTCAAGAGACAAAAATGTCTGCACAAAGTGTGAGAGAAGGAGCAAAGAAGAAAGAACAAATAAGAAACAAAGAAGTATACAGTACGTGTGAGCTGTAAAAAAGAAAAAAAGTTTGGATAGGTATAAGGTTTGGGACTCTATCATAGCACCTCTAGGTGTCAAAGCAAAAGAGTTAAGAACCTTCATTTTAATTAATAAAAATACTTTTTGTGACTTGATATTTGAGACTGGGCAGGCCATGGAAATTTTTTGGGTACATATGAACAAAAGAAAAATATTTATCCATGGTCAGAATATGTTGTGCAAACTTTTTACAGACAAACAAAAAAAAGGAATAATGATCCAGGTTAGAACTGAAGTTGAAGCAAAAGAACTGAAATAACATTTGTTAATTATATGTAATGGACACTACAAAAATATATGATGAACAAGGACTATAGACTGGGGATGGGAATGTGGAGTAACACTGAAAATGGAAAATTATGATGTTATGCATGTACCTAGCATTAATGTTCATGGTAATAGGGGTTTTGTGAAATACAGAGGTCAACCAAAATTTGTCATTTTTGTGGGAATAAAATGATCATTTAATCAATGAATGTGATAAAAAAGATGTTATTTATGTGGTAAAACAGGACATAATGCAAAAATGTGATTTAAAGTGCAAAGAATGTGGTAATACTGGTCATTCATTGCTAGAATGTGAAATGAATGTGCAAGAAAATGAAAATGAAGTTATACAGGATACAGAGATAGAAGAATGTGTTATACAAGAAAATGTACAACAAGATTTAAGTGATAAAGAGGTTATACATGAAGTTAAAGAAAGTAACAAGGAAAAAGTAACAGAAGAGGCAAGTGAGGAAGAAGATGATTGGTACACAGTAAGAAATAAAAATAATTTGATAGAGAAAAGAGTTAAAGAAAGGAAAAGAAAATATAAAAACATAATAGAGAAAATAAGAACGGAAAGGGATAAACATTTTATTATGCTAACTGTTCTTAAAAGCTGAAAATAGCTTTAAATGTGAACAGTATGTAAAGTCTTAAAAGGAAAATATGTATATTATAATGGTGTTCTGCAGTAGATGCACATATTATTGTTTTAGAAGATACCAAATTATTAACAGAGGAAGAAAAGAAAAACTGAACAATTTTGGAATGGTGTGGTAGTTTGGAACATGGGGAAAAAACATGCTTGGGCATATGTATATTATGTCAAGAAAGCATTAAAATATTAGATGTAACCACAGTGGAACTAGGATGAACTATGGTAATAGACAAGAGAAGGAAATATGTGTATAGAATTATAGCAATATATGCATATGTAACAAAAAAGAGAGAGAAATGATGTTTAAAAACATTCTTAAATATGTTTGTGTAAATATGGACATTATAGTGGTAGGTGAGTTAAATTGTAATTTAATGAAAAATAAGAGCAATTATGATGTTAAAATGGCTAAAGAAATTATAAGAAGTGGGAAGTTAAATATATGGGCGAATAACCACTGGACCTATAAAAGGAATTAAATTAGGACAGAAATGTATTATTTTTTTAATATCTGATAAAAGTTATAAAAAAGTATTTAAGTATACTGGATCTTCAAATCATGTGGCAATGTGGGTTAAAGTACAGGAAAATGAAGAATATATAAGAATAAGAAAAGGAATACATAGAATTAATAAAAATGAATTTGATTTAGAAGAAAAAAAAAGAACTTGTGGAGTTATAGAAACATCATATGACTATGAGGGAGTTTTATGAGAATTGGACTGTTTGGTGGTTTCATTTTAAAAAAAAATATAAAAACGTATTTTTAGTGTGTATAAGGAAGAAAAGAAGAAAAGAAAAATAGAGATATAAGATATGTATGTCAAGAAACATTTAGAGACTTATTTGAAAAAGAAAAAAATTCTTTTATGAAAAATAAAGAGAAATGTATCAAATTAATCAAATTAAAATTAACAACTTGTTATATAAGCAAAAATATGGTTTACAAGGAAAGAAAGAAGTGGTAGCACCATATATGAATAAAATGATAAAAGAAGGAACATAAGGGAATTAAGAAATAAGGAAGGTAAGCAAATAAGACAGGAAGAAGGAATATATGAAATAATTAAAAAATATGTATTGGAATTATTTGTTAAGAGAGAAGAAACCATAGAACAAATTTATAAAGGTGATGAATTAAATATAGAAGATAATGAGTATTTAGAACAAAAAATAACCATGAAAGAATTGAATGAAATTCTAAAAGATATTAATATGAATTCTGCAACAGAACTGGAAGGAATTGAATATGGTATGTATAAAGAAGTGAAAGAGTAGCAAACAATAATTTTTATAGAAATTATGAATGAATGATTAGAAACTAGAATTAAAGAGAAATAAATATGTACAGGAGTTATAAAATGTATATTTAAAAAAAGAAATCAAAAGGAGATAAAATTCGGAAACCCATAACATTGAATAATACAGATTATAATGTTTTATGAGAATAATAACAAAATGGTTACAGAAAAAAATGGATAGAATATATGACCAAAATGTATTTGGAAGAAAAGGAAAAGGAAGTCAAGAGTTATTATGGATAATAAGAAACATAATTGATGATATCATATCTAAAAATGTAGAAGTGAAGGTTATAATACAGGATATAAGTAAAGTTTATGATAATATTCAATATAAATCACAGGGAATTTTGCAGGCATATAATGTAAGAAAAAATATTTCAGGGAATAAAATCTGTTTAGGAAAGGAACTGTGAAACTAAATGTAAATGGCTGGATTGGGAATGAAATAAAAATAGAATGTGGAATAAATCATGGCTGCCCAGCTAGTAGGGTAATTTTCTTATTATATATGAATGTAATAGTGAAGGAAATTAATAAAATATCAAGTAGTGGTGGATATAAAATGATGAAGGAAGTAAAATTGCCAATAATTTATATTTATGCGGATGATATTGCATTCATTGTTAAAAATAAAGTATGGATGGAAAATGTAAATGAAAAATTAAGTACAGATTAAAAAAAATTGGTTTAAGTATAAATAAGGGGAAAGTAAAGGATTTCATTTTGAAGGCATGATAGGAGGTGTTGAGTTCAATGAAAAATATATAGACATATTAGGAATAACATTTGAAAGGAATGAATACAGACAACAACAATGGAATAATGTACTCAAAGAAGTAAAGGATATGACTAATTTTTGGAAATCATATAGATTTTCATATAGAAAAAAACACACTTGTTGAATACCACTGGTAATAGGAAAAATTGCTTATGTTTCTAGCATCTATATGATTCCTATTAAGTATGAAAATGAATTAATGATGATTATATTCTCGTTTATACAGGGCTCTAGACTGAATCCAGTCAAAAGAGGGATTCTGTAAATGAAAGAGGAGCAAGGAAGTTTGGGTTTAATACAGCCAATAGTACATGCAGCATCTTTAATTTTATATAAGTTATTTAAAGTAATTAAGAAGGAAAATAAAAACTTGATAGAAATGACACTATATTATAAATACAAAGAATTGTGGGAAGGAATGGAAGTTAAAAAACAAAGTAAAAGCATTGTGAATGAAGAAATGAAAGTACCAAAACAAAATTGTGTTATGGATAATAAAAAAAGAATACATGTGAGAAAAATAGAAAGGAATGGTACTTACGTATTATGAAAGCATTTTATTGTATTGATCTGTGGAAAGATTTAGAAGTAGAAAAGAAAAAAAAATAATGATGAGATACAATAACTAAAAAAAGATTAAAGAATGTAATGATTATTTATTGAGATTGTCTATTAGAAAATTGCCGGGTAAGGCAAATATGCCATACAAAGGAGCAAGTTAGAATATGTAATAAATGTGAAGAGTTTGAGACTACTGAGCATGTGTTTTTGAAATACGAATGAATTAATAATTTCTGGAAAGAAATAGGTAAAGAAAATAGGGTGAAAAGTTTGTTAACATTTGAACAAATAATTATGGACATAATATAATTTGGTTATTATGGTGCACGTAAAGAGAAAGAGGTGAAGAAAATGGACAAATTAATATTCTATGCTTTATGGACTTTGTGGAATGAGAGACTAAATGAATTTCAACATTTTGATAGTAAAACTATATATATATATATATATATATATATATATATGGTTCTACCTGACATAGCCGAAACCACACAACACCGACAACAACATCACCGACACCACATATTCGACAGTCCATAAACACGAAACCACACATAACCGACAACGAAATAACCGACGGTACACAAACACGAAACCCCATACACTGCACACACCACAATAACAATTATTAAAAACAAAACACATCCCCATTCCACAAACCACACACACAACACAAGCACACCAAAATCCTTACAAGCCCACACTAAACCTTACCTAACCCTAAGGTCCGTCACTATCGACACTTACCTACCCGCTCCTAACCCTAACTCACTTAACCCGCCCTATCGCCCCTAACCCTAACTCACTTAACCCACCCCTATCG
>NC_056728.1:523516197-523526197 GCF_019279795.1 Protopterus annectens | reverse complement strand
TATATATATATATATATATATATATTTATATATGCATATTATATATGTATATGTAGGCATATGTATATATATATATAGATATATATATATGTATATATATATATATATATATATATATATATATATATATATATATATATATATATATGTGCATAGTAACTCTGATATCACACAGACTTGGTAAAAAGGGCACATTTTGTTTTCCTAAACACCAGCTTTTGCACTGGACTTTGAGGTCAAGCAATTTTGTAATGACAGTATACTAAATGGAACCAAAAAAAAAAGGTTGAGCCAACAAACTGACCTGAAAAGAACATTTATTAATTATAATAGCATAAAGACAAATAACCAGACCGGTTCCGGCTGGTAAAAAACACAGCCTTCATCAGTGTAAACCAGAAAAGTCAAATGCTACAATTTAAATACATACAAGTGCAACTCCATTTGCTCATTTTCAAATTTGAAAATGGAGTTGCACTTGTATGTATTTAAACTGTAGCATTTGACTTTTCTGGTTTACACTGATGAAGGCTGTGTTTTTTGCCAGCCGAAACCAGTCTGGTTATTTGTCTTTATGCTATTATAATTAATAAATGTTCTTTTCAGGTCACAGTTTGCTGGCTCAACTTGTTTTTTCTGGATCCTATCTGATTTTTGGAGCCGTGCAATTGTCCTCGTGCAGGAGGTTGATTTTGGGTGTTGCACAATATACTAAATGGGCCACATCCACCAAGTGGGGTTGTAAGGGGAATTGCCCAAAACTGTTGCTATTTCTCAGTCATGTTGAGATTTAAATAAAAATATGTATTTCTCAGTGACAGTTTGTCTAGTTATATAACCATATTATTTTCAGAGAGTTAATGTTTGCTGGCCTTATTCATGATGTGATATGACAGTAATGTACACATGCACACTAAGACAAACTTACATTTTCATTTAAGGCAGATAGGACAGTGTGCTTGAAGTTCTCCATTTTGTTTGTCTCACAGTCTATTTGTATCATAATGCTCTGACATCACACAGTAGAGCTAATACTATGTCTGCTGCAATCTCCTTGTTCCTACTATTCAGAACTTCACAGTAGATGACATAATATTGACATTTTTAAAAGTCATTGTTCTTTGTTTTGCAGAGTATCATTTACAGCAGTTAGTGCTCTGTCTCCTTTGCATTATACACAGAGCTTGTAATGCAGATCTGTTGTGCTGTGCTGCAACACAGCAAACTTACCTTAGTCTCTGTTAATTTTTATTTTATTTTATTTTGCCTGTTAGTGTATGTAGTGCTAATTTGAATGTCCTTTTTGTGCTGTGGTAATTTTTGCATCTGAAAGTGGTCTAACTGCTTCCCTCCTAGTGACAGAATAGGCTAGTAATGCTGTCTGTAGGCCTGAATTACTATTAGTTACTTAGAAATGTTAAATTTATTTGGCCTGTGAGATCTTGTCTGTGTTAAGGGAAAATTCCACCTTCTCCTACTATTTAACTCAAGTCTTAGTTTGCTTTTATCCCTACAATATAGTTCCAGTATTGTGTAGATACCAGTAACCTGCTTGTACTTTATACAACATTAATTTCCTTGTCTTGGAATCAAAAGAAGAGAAAGAGCACCCCTTTTTTTAAACTTAACTTCTCACCTAATTTGAAGAGGAATTTGTCTATGCCTGCATGACATATCACAGACACAGCGAAATTTGAAGGCAGTTACTGCTGACAATCTTATTTTGGTAATTAGTCCTGCTGATGTCAGGAGCCTGGCAGCTGCTACAAAAAAGACAGATGGCCAGATTCAGTAAAGCCTACACATGGTCCATTTATACTGTGTGAATGTCATACCATGCATATGGTAGCAGACTGTTTTGGATTCAGTAAGCAGCTCTACATGATGTATAGAGCCATGCATAGCCATGGAAATAAGGGAAACACAGTGACATACTAACTACAGCATATGCTAATCAACCAATCTAAGATGGAGGAATTCAACGAGCTATAAAGCAACAGTGTAGCCTCAGTCCTGTTTTTCCCTGCAAATTACAAAACCCTTTGGAATATAGCCATGGAAAAGTCTACACAGAAACAATGTTAGGGGCTGCTGTTGCTTTAATTCATGTGTATGTGCAACAGGCTGAAGTCTATGCTCTTGCTGCTGTTAATAGATCAAGGCCAAGAAGAAGTGTTTTCAGACCCTGTTTATCTTATCACAATCTACATGACATGGGAATTGTAGATCACTATAGGGTGAACAGAGACACACTACAGGAACTCTGCAACCTCTGTTGCCCTCAACTCAGTGTCAAGGCAAAACAAGGGGAACCCATTCCAGTGGAGACAAAGGTATGTGTAGTGCTCAGAATTTTAGCTACAAGTAACTTTTAGACATGAACAGGGGAGATGCTGGGGGTATCCTAGGCATCAGCATCCAAGATCCTCCATCAATTCCTGAATGATGTGCTTCAACATGCCAGTGACCACATATATTTTCACAATAGTCCTGAGGACAGGGTCAGAAATATGCAGGAGTTCTGACCTGTAGCAAACTACCCTGAAGTACTGGATGCCATAGAATGTACACATGTAGAAATTAAGGCACCACCTGGAGAATAGGGAAGGCTCTACATAAATAGAAAGGACTTCCACTCGTTTATCTGCCAAGTCATGTGTAATGCCAAGGGAATGATCTTGAACATGTGTGCTAGTAAACCAGGCAGCTACCATGACTCAAATATCTGGCATATCTCCCAACTGTATCAGAGGTTCACTAGGCAGGATAACCTACAGGGTCATTTACTGGGGGATGTAGGTCATGCACTGGAACTGTGGCTGATGATGCCCATTAGAAATGCAGACACACCTGCTGAAGATAGCCTTAAAGAGGCTCAGTCCCAAATCAGAAACATCATAGAGCATGTGTTTGTGCTGCTAAAGTTGTGGTTCTGGTGCCTAGATATATCAGGGAAGCATTGCAGTACAATCAACAGACATGTACTGAAATATTCACTGCATGTGCCATGCTGCATCACATCATCCTGGGAAACAGCTTCATCAGGATCAACAAGAGGAAGGGGCACACATTCCACCACCAATGGCAAGGTCACCACTGCCACAAACAGGTGAGGAGTCAGAGGGGAAGCAGCAGCTGCTGTGGATGTATGCAGCTGTAGGTGAGCACAATATGCCCTTGCATTGGCTAAGAGACAATGCATATCACACTCATGCACAATCTAAGGAGATATAACCTTCCTTCTATGCAAATACATATAGTAACATTGATGCCAGGCAATGCTCACAATCTTTACCTACCCATGTAATGCCTGTGTACTGCTAGCATCAAACAGATTCAGCTCTGAACTACAACTGTTGAAACTGTTCGATTTGCAGGGTTAAGTGTTAAACCTGGAGTATATTGTGTAATACTATGAATGACTGGCATATCCTTGCATGCTGTTACTTGGTAGTGTAAGCAAGTACAAGGTGGGTGATTTGTACAGAAATTACCTAACATGTGACAGCAGAGACTTATGTGACTTGTATGTGTCCATTATTAAGCTGCAGGCTTCAGGCATCAAAGATTCACACAGTCATACCTCTTAAAAGTACTGATGGTGACTGAATGCCCTCACTTTAACACCATACATTTGTACTAAAATCATTAAAGAGAGAAGATAGAAAGTAATGAGACACATTTCAGTTTTAGACTTCACAACCCTCATAAGATCATTAGCAATACTGATGCAAAAAAGTTTGATGGTATCAACAGTTTAACTTTCTAAGACCAATATAAGTGAAAGGTACAATTACCAATTCAACATTACAAATGCAGATATACTAAGCACTAAGTCAGCTATGTACCCTTAGCATCAGACACAAAGCTTATCTATCCCTAAATCCAAAAGATATGACACAGTTGTCATCACTTGCAAAGGGTGATGGGGGGCAGGAATCCTAGACTGACATAAAAGGTCTGTGAGTCTCTGTGAGTAAAAAAGAGAAGCAGACAGACATTCATATAAAGTAACAAACTGCCAGTGAGACAAAATGAATTTTAAGCTTCACGGCTGAACCATGTAACTGTTGTGTGTGCATCTGTATAGGTCCTCCAGGTGAAATTGGTGTGCAAGTGACTCCATAAACACAGCCAAGCTCTGTCCTAGCTCTGCATCTTGGTATGTCAGACATGTGTGAGCCATGCATAGTAGAGGTGGCAGTTCATCATTATTGCAACAACCACGAGAACTGGCTCTGCCAGAAATTGCACTGGCACATCCACGCCCATGGATAGATGCACTGCTGCTACTTGAAGATGACTGATGTCTGCCAGATGAGCTCTCATCATGAGGACACCCAGAACCATAACTCCATGGCCTACCATGTCTGAGTGTACAGCAGTGGAAGTACTTCCATTATAGAAGTGTGGTCAGGCATGGCCACATCGGCAAACATCAGATGATGTGGCTGACCTCTGCCCATAAGTATGCTATCCCCCCTCCTACCAGACATTTCATCACAGACACCACCTGTTCCAAAGTGTCATTCATCTGATCCATTGAATTGGAAACACAGTTGAGGCAGTCATGTATGTCTGTGCCACATCTACAACCCTAAGCATTTCTCTGGAGGACCTATGGGAACGTCTTTGCCTCCATGATGGCCCTAAACATGCATTGAGTGACACAGGAAGAGACACTTGGATCAGGTGGAGGATGGACAGTAGGCATCCTCTGAGCACTCCTAACAACCCTCCTGTGTGACACCTCACCCACAATTTGGCCACAGCCACAATCAACAGGCACTGAAGCCACAGTAACCACACTTCTATGATTGATTTTCCCCCACTCCACCTGTCCAATATCTGAGGGCTCACTGGAATTGGTAGGTGTAGGCCTACTGGCTATGCCTGATGGATTTACAGGGGATGGCTGTATGTCAACCTCAGTGTCAGATTCAACCTCTGCATCCCCACCCTGAATATGTCTCTGTTTGGCTACCATTATCATCAGAGTCTGCTGATGCTCTAACATCAGGTGGTAGAGGTCCCACACTTCCACTGTCAGAGTCACCTGCGATAATAAGCAAGCAAACACAGAAAAAAATTAATACCTACATTATTATAGTCCAATATATGCTAGCAAAGTAACAGTGGTGCCACTATTACAGACAGTGCAGCAATACACACAACAGTCCTGACACCAACATCTCAAACTAAATATTTCTTTGAACTGCTCATTAATACTGATATGAAAATGTTTGGCTTACCATGTGCAGATGGTAGTATGTTCCCTATGCTAGATGGTCCTCAAAGAAGTTAAGCAAAAGGTAAAGACAACATCATCGCAATTAACAGTAATATGTGGGGTAAAACCTTTTGCCCCTTAAATGTGCGTTAACTATACTTTCAAGAAGAACTTGGATGATAAGTCCAACCTAAGCCCCATGTGTAATCAATCAGAATGTGCTGCTAACTGTAGCAATCTACAATTCCTCCAAACAATTTCTTGTTAAACAGAACTAATATATTACAGTCCACAAATGCACTATACAATGAATGAGGCAGGTTGAAGAACAAATTAAGAGCAAAACTAAACGCTTTTGTCCTCTTATAACAAAAGAGTTCCTCAAAGTTTAGCTCCATAAAAACACATGTTGCTTAAATAACAATATTTAAAAATCATGTGATCCTACCCAACCAATACAAAACCTGCAAGACATTTTAGATCAATTACAGTCTTAAACACGTACTATAATAATTGTGCAAACAAGCATTACAAAATACATTAAACTCATACATGAAAAACAATAAAAACATATTTAAAAATAATTACAACCAAAAATTAAGAATAAAAAATATATTTTTTCTTTAAGCATATAAGGAGTTGTATTTAAGGACACTACTAATGAAGTATGTTCATTAATTCCTGGTGGTGAAGTTGCATTAAGTTTTAGTTCCCACCACAATTCATGAATTTCCACTAGTTCTTTTCAAGGTCCCCACCCCCGTAACCTTCTGCAATTTTTCTAACACATAAAACTTAAATATGTGCCCAGCATTAATGGAAATATGCTTATATAAGGCATTATTGTCATTTTTATTTTTAATATCCAAAGTATGTTGATATATTCTCTCCCTTAAGTGCCTAATAGTTTTGCCAATATAGAACACCTGACATTGTTGGCATAAAGCTATTTTATATATATATATATATATATATATATATATATATATATATATATATATATATATATATATATATATATATCACCCCCCTCTGCCTGGTAATCATAATATTCTTTGGATGTTACTTTATAGTCATTAACAATTATGCCACTGCCTTCATAGATATGGTTTCATTGTCTACAATGACCGCATTCATATGGTCCTTTTCTCCTCAAACTGGGCACCGACCTACTATTACCCATCCTATTGAACATATCCTTAAATGACAGGCCTTTACGAAAAACAACATATGGCTTCATACCTATAACTTCCATCATTTCATTATCTCGCATCAGAATTTGCCAATTCTATATAATATTTTACTTATTTCTTCATACTCAATGAAATAAGTAGTAATAAAAGTGTTGCCATAGCCAACCTCTCCCATGTCCACCTTCTCCTGCGGTTTAATTAATGTCCTCTAAGTCAATAATGGGGTGTAAATACCCCCTTCCAATTTGTTAAAAACATCCTTATTCACATTAGTAACTAACATCTCAGGATATCCTCTCCTGTAAAACATCTGGGGAACGTTCACACACTCATTCTTAAATACTTCATCATCTGAAATCATTTGGGCTAGCCTAATAAACTGCCCTTTAACCACTCCCTTCTTCTGATGGTAAGGGGGTTACTCATATAGTGCAACAGCCCATTTAAATATGTTGGTTTCCTATATATAGTGCTAGTAAAGGTACCCGCTTCCTTATTAATTCCTGTACTAACATCCAAATAAAGTATACTATTCTCATTATATTGAAAAGTAAATTCTAGAAAGGTAGTAGTCATATTCATGTTAGAAACAAAATCCTTTATCTCTGACTTTGACCCTCTCCACAGAATAAACAAATCATCCAACCATCTCATATATAATGGCCAGGGGGATGGTTGGAAAACATCAAACAAAAATGTCTTCTCCCATTGTAGCAATACTATATTGGTAAAAATGGAGGCACATGCTGCTCCCATTGCGACTCTTTTCTTTTGCTAATAATATTCACCATTCACAAATATAAAATAATTTTTTAACACTTACTCTCTTCTGAAGGTTCATTGAAATGAGAGTTCAAATCCAGACTTACATAGAAATATTTCATGTGTACTAACAAACATTTTGTAGTGTTTAGTTGATAGATTGCTTTTCTTCATTTCATCTGCTTATAAATATATTTTTCTGGCCAGTATGTGCATGATATGCATCTTAGTGCAAACAAGGGAAATGGAAAAGTGAATGTCAGATTTAGCTGTGCTTATGTCACTCACGTGAGCCTTATCAGTCCACAAACCCAGTCTAGTGGCCCACACAGGAAGTAGGCAAAACACCTGCAGGCAGGGTGTCTGTAGAAGTGCAAAGATGAAAAACAATACATTGTTGAAATGTTTGCTTTCCATCACCAACACTCCACAGACAGGATGCAGACAGCCAACAAATGAAAATAGATGCATTCAATTAATTGTTGAGCACCATGCAACCAAGCTAAGTGGAGTTGCATGGTGGTTAACACAGATAACTTAAAAATTAGTAGGATTTCATGGAAACATCATATCACTAGTTCTATGGCAGCATGTGTAAGTGTAGGGCTGGAGTACAGATGGTTCTGGGTTCTAGTACAGGTTGTGCAAACAATTTTTACTGTTGTGACAGTGCAGTTTATACCAACGAACTATAAAATAGACAAGTGTTATTTTAACATTCTTGTGGCAACAGGTGTAAAGTGTAGGACTGCCATATACATGGTCTTGGTCTCTAATACAAGACTTTCCAGACATTTTTACTGTTGTTCAATTTCCTATTGTATTCACTCTCACTTTTAACACTTCAGATAGTGGAGCTATGAATTATATATATGAGGGGATAAGGCACCCTTATTGTGTTTTCAGATGTATGACTGAGGGTATGCTGTCTACTATATTTCTGTAAGCATAATTCTGCTATCTGGACTTGGATGAGCTTCACAATCAAATATGACACATACAGATCTGGATCTATATACAAGAGCATTGTCAGGCCACATACATACAGGTGTAACACCTCAAGCTGTCAACTGTATTTATGTATGATTACTGATGATGTCTGAACAGCACCTTTTCTGTGCAAAGATGGAAAATCAACACTGTGGAAGAAAATATTTTGTTTCTTATGCCTAGGTTTAAATCCACACTTTAATAAAAATCAATTTTATCAGTGTATAAAGCTAAAGACAAATATGTCATGTCATGACATTTATGCCCACAGAGCATGTCTGCAAACTTAAATCACCTAACAGTTAACTTCCAGTTTTCAAAACATATTTGCAGCAACATCAGCAGACACCCCTTAAACTAAGGTCAAGTGTCAGATTAACCTTCTATTTCAAATATTTATGTCATCCCTGCTTGCCACTGCTGCTCTCTGCTTAACATTGTGCAAATACGGTTGGCATCATGCACACTACCAGTAAATATGATAACAGGAACTGGCAAGAAAGCATTAGTTTGCATTGCTCTAGGTCTGGTGTTAGACATGTCTGGAGTTAGTAGAGAAGCTGCCCAGATTAGGGCACAAAGGTGGGGTGTACAGGAGTCCAGGATATTTACTGGAGTCCTGGTAAAGCGTCACCACCAAAGTCTTCTGCAGGGGGACTATTCAAGCTCTTAGTACAAGTGTGAGATGTGAAGTAGTTTGTGTCAGGCTGTATCCAGTGCTGCTGGCATCCTGCCCACTGGAGAACAGTGCAGGCATCATTTTATTGACCTACACAGGTGCAAAATGGTTACCCTCAAATATGTATTGACTGAAATTGACCATGGACATACCAAAGCTGTGTAAGTATGACAATAAGAGAGTATTTGTAATACTTGGGAATCTAAATATAGGCAAGACTGGTATGCATAATAATCTTCTGTTCCTTAATGTTCTTTCCCCAGCTAATGCCACCATAGAGTTAAGTAGACATGCTTATGCAGCTCAAATGGAGAGACTGATGGAGCAAGTAGTATGTATGCGGCACAATAGAAGTATTATTGTAGCTTTAAAAGTTAAAGAGATTTGGGGGGCTTTATACAGTTGTAGCAAATTGACCATGCATATCCTAACTGTAAAAGCAAGTATACATGCATTAGTTTGTAGCACAAACCAACTTTAGGAGTCAGATATAAGACTGTAGTCAGGGGTTCTGGGTTCAAATACCATGAGTCACAACTATACAGTACTGCATTTCTTTAATAATATTTACATTGAATTAAACTCTATACAAGTGGCATAACTGCCCTACTGTAATCTGTATAATTGGATCATTCATATGTGCAATATATGCACATTTCAGGCATTACTTTCAGCAGTTTGTAAGTATACTGTGTATTTGCCAGGATGTATACATAAAAGTAATACTTCAGATAAAATAGCTGTATAATTGTGTTAATGCATTATATGTCACATATGATGGTACTAATTGTATCTCTTTTTTTCTCTCATCCAACCCCTATCTCTCACTTTTTATTTTCTATTATGTGTCATAAAAAATATCTCCATGTCATCCATGTGTACCAGATTACTAAATGCTACACAGCACAATGAGATAGGCCAGCTCCAGTGGATCAGCTTGCCCCTGCTCCACCAGCTCAAGCACCTATGCCCAGCATGTCTGGGACCCAACCTGGCAGCACTGCCTCTGCTGCTTCTGCACTACCTGCACCTCCAGGTAGTACTGCCTGGCAGCTGGTGCAGTGGTACCCTCCAGGAGCAGTGGCAGAGGTGGGGATTTCATCACCCACTTAGAAATTCCAAAGTTGGTGCATAGGGTAGTGCACT